>NW_027062819.1:0-20000 GCF_032884065.1 Artemia franciscana | reverse complement strand
GTGCAAAAAGATCACGGCTTCATCTCCTTGCTGACAAATTGCCATCCCGAATATTACAGCTTGTTACTATGTTGCAAATTTTTCCCCTGCCATTATTAGTATCTCCCCAGACATTTCGAATCAAATTTTGCAAGTGCAGCCAAAGAATTTGGGGAACTCTTGAGCCTGGAAACTGGTACTAGTGACGAAAAGAAAAATCACCAACGTCATCTAGCGCTTGGAGATTTTCTCTCACCCTAAACTCGTGTGTACTTGTCAAGTTAGGTATTTAAAATGCAGGGACGAGCCTAAATACATCTTCTACCCACTTGAAGATGCCACATATTGCCCCAGTAATGTAATTCTTCGTTACATCAATGCTGTCATACGAATTAGCTCCTATATAATAAGGGTAATGTCTTCAGTTTACAATTAATTAATTAGATGCAATTTATTTATAATATGCTTGAACAAACCCCTCCCTCCTCTTCCTCACTAGTCTTCGACTGATTAGATACGATAAAGATACAAAAGATTGCAGCTTTCTCTCCTTGCGATAGGACAATGTTCCTAACCTACAACTAGCCATTGCTTTAATGCTAAGATGATTCAAATGCACCCATGTTGGGGTACTTACTTATGACCGGGTGATTGGATCTTAATGAAAGTAGATGTTTGGAATGATATTGTGCCTCAGAGCTCTTATTTTAAATCCCGACCGGATCTGATGACATTGGGGGGAGTTGGAGGGGGAAAACCTAAAGTCCCGGCTTTGCCACTTTAGGCACTTCCAGGTAAGCTAGGACGATGAAATTTGGCAAGCATATCAGGGACCAGACCAGATTAAATTGGAAATAGTCGTTTTCCCGATTTGACCATCTGGAGGGAGGAAGTGGGGGGCCGGTTAATTCGGAAAAAATTGAAAAAATGAAGTATTTTTAACTTATGAGCGGGAGATTGGATGTTAATGAAATTTGATGTTTGGAATGATATTGTGTCTCAGAGCTCTTATTTTAAATCCCGACCGGATCTGATGACGTTGGGGGGAGTTGGAGGTGGGGAATCCTAAAATTTGGGAAAACACTTAGAGCGGAGGGATCGGGATGAAACTTGATGAAAAAATAAGCGCAGGTCCCAAATACATCATTGACATAATTGGAACTGATTCGCTCTCTTTGGGGTAGTTGGGGGGGGGTAATTCTTAAAAATTAGAAAAAAATTAGGTATTTTCAACTTACGAACGGGTGATCGGATTTCAATGAAATTTGATGTTTAGAAGGATATCGTGTCTTAGAGCTCTTATTTTAAATCCCGACCGGATCTGGTGACGGGGGCGGGGAGTTGGGAAGGGGAAACCTAAAACTTGGAAAACACTAAGAGCGGAGGAATCGGGATGAAACATGGTGGGGAAAATAAACACAAGTCCTAGATAGGTGATTGACATAAACGGAACGGATCCGCTCTCTTTGAGGTAGTTGGGGGGGGGGGTATTTCTTAAAAAAAAAAATGAGATATTTTCAACTTACGAACGGGTGATCGGATCTCAAAGAAATTTGATATTTAGAAGGATATCGTGGCTCAGAGCTCTTATTTTAAACCCGACCGGATCTGAAGACATTAGGAGGGAGTTGGGAGGGGGAAAACTAAAATTTGGAAAACACTTAGAGTGGAGGGATCGGGATGAAACTTGTTGAGAAAATAACACGAGTCCTAGATACATGATTGACATAACCAGAACGGATCCACTCTCTTTGGGGTAGTTGGGGGGGGGGTTAATTCTGAAAAATTGGAAAAATGAGGTATTTTTAACTTACGAACGGGTGATTGAATCTCCATGAAATTTGATATTAAGAAGGATTTCGTGTCTCAAAGCTCTTATTTTAAATCCTGACCGGATCTGGTGACAGTGGGGGAAGTTTGGGGTGGGGAAACCTAAAATGATGGAAAACGCTTAGATTGGAGGGATTTGGATGAAACTTGGTTGGAAAAACAAGCAGAAGTCTTACATACGTGATTTATATAATTGGAACGGATCGGATCAATTGCGGGGAGGGGTGGGGGGTAATTCTAAAAAATGAGAAAAATTACGTATTTTTAACTTACGAAGTAGTGATCGAATCTTCATGAAACTTCATATTTAGAAGGACCTCGTAACTCAGATATCTTATTTTAAATCTCAACCAGATCAAGTGTAATTGGGGGGGCAGTTGGGGGACCGGAAATCTTAGAAAATACTTAAAGCGGTGAGATTAAGATGAAACTGGATGGGAAGAATAGAAACCTGTCTAAGATACGTGACTGACATAACTGGACCGGATCTGCTCTCTTTGTTGGAATTGGGGGGGGGGGTAATTTTGAAAATTGAGGTATTTGTAACTTACGAAAGGGTGACCAGATCTTAATGAAATTTCATATTTAGAAGGATCTTGTGGTTTAAAGTTCTAATTTCAAATTCCGACTAGATTCTGTGACATTCGGGGGAGTTGGAGGGGGAAACCGGAATTCTTGGAAGACATGAAAATTGGGGTACTTATATCTTACGAATAGATGATCGGATCGTGATGAAATTTGATTTTTAGAAAGAATTCATGTCTCAGAGCTCTTATTTCAAATCCCGACCAGATCTTTTGACATTGGGGGGAGTTGGAGGGGGAAATCTTGAAAAAACACTTGGAGTGGAGGAATCGGGATGAAGCTTGGTGGATAGAATAAACAAATGTCCTTGATACGTGATTGACAAAATCGTACTGGATTTGCTCTCTTTGGGGGAGTTGGGGGGAGGGGTTCAGTGATTTGGCGAGTTCGGTGCTTCTGGACGTGCTAGGGCGATGAAAATTTGTAGGCGTGTCAGGGAGCTGCACAATTTGACTTGATAAAGTCGTTTTCCCAGATTCGACCATCTGGGGGGCAAAAGGGAGAGGAAAGATTAGAAAAACTTAGGTATTTATAACTTACTAGTGGGTGATCGGATCTTAATGAATTTTGATATTTAGAAGGACTTTGTGACTCAGGGCTCTTATTTTAAATCTTGACCGGCATTAAGCCCCTTATTTCCTTTTTAAATCAATCTCTTGATTCATAGAATTTTGTTAGAGCTCATACCATATGATCTCTTGGCTCTTAGCTCTTCTCGCCTCGTTACAAGTGCCATATGAGCTCTTAGCTCTTGTTTTATTTGTTGTGAATGTTTGGTGTCGGTATTTACAGCCTTGAGAATTGAAAAAATCAGCATGACGAATCAAGATAAAAAAGGAATAATAAAGAAAAACGGAAAGATAAATAGGTTTGAGAGAATGAAAAGGAAAACAAAGGTTTTGTTTATAAGAAAAAATGATTAATTACAGCTTGTTAAGTAGTTTGTTACTATAATGCAACCATTTCTCCAGCGATGTCGTAAATATGAAGGGGGTTAGAATGTTTGTTTTTCTTTTTTTTTGATACTTATCATCAGTTAAACTAATTGCTAATGGAAATACAATATTGCTAACAAAGATTTTTTTCGAGTCGCAAGAGTCAAAAAGTTATTTATTTCAAGGAAAACGATTGATACCTTTAATACAGCCATGAGAACTCTACAAATTTAGACGGGTTATTTTAGAGCGCCTCCAGGAACGTTCCCATTGAGGGGGGGGGGGGGGGGTAAGAGTATTTATAATTTTTTTAAACTGCCTCTGCCTCTTTAATACGTTTGTAAACTGCCTCCTTGTTCTTCGAGGGGAAACATCGCCTCTTGACCTTTTGGAACAGATGTGTGATTTGTTTTCTTTTTTTGTCGTAACTTGTTGAGCTGATATTCCTCGACCTAATATGGCTGTTAACTTTCTGGCTGACGGAGTCCAGCCTAATATATTTACGAATGGACTAGGATTAAATAAGTATAAAAATAGGTATAAAATTCGCCAGCAGTATATAAGTGTGTATAATTTCATGTACAAATCTATGCAGCCACTCTACAGACTAATTATATTTATTTTAAAACTGAAAGCAAGGAGCGACACTTAAGCTTATACCAAACAGGAATTATTTCCTGCATGAAAGGGGTTGTTCCATTTTCAACGCCCAGTTCTTTACTCTACAATTTTCTGTTGTTTTAAAATTAGATTTGTGAAAAAGAGTCAAACTTTAGCGTAAAGAACGTGGCGTTGAGTATTGGGCATCCTCTTTCATATACAGATTAATCTCGGTTCGTTTTAAGTTTTAATGTCACCTCTAACTTTCCGTTAAAAAAACAACGACTTGTTTTTGTATTTAATTTCTGAACGTTTTTAAATTAGTGCAGGTTTTCATTTCTGCTATCCACAGATGATTAATTAAAACAAAATTAGCATATTTTGTATATATATATATATATATATATATATATATATATATATATATATACATATATATATACTATGCATACTAATATTTATTCCTTAAAGTCCTAATAAGAAATCATGGGGATTGTCAGCACTACTTATATTAATTTTGTTTGTTTTGAGCTGGATTCGGTTATATATTATAAAATGTGTTCGTTTCAGGTTTCATTTATTTATTGAAGGTGCTTTGTGGTGGTTATACGCTTGAAACATTAGTTGACTTTATTTTGCAGCTACAGTTTGAAAAATGTTCAATAGTAGTACACACGGCATTGGCACCACATATTTTGGGAGAATACATCTTGCATGGACTTATGCAGAATTTACTATTACACACCTTGTCGGATGAACAATCTTCGTTTGTCTCACATCGTTTGACTATGCAAGGTAATAAAACAAAGGAAAGGAATAAAATCTAGCTAAGAAACTTATCTGTATTCAAATTTAATATGCAAATATGCAAATTCGTTTTGATTATTCTTTTTTGGTTAGCTAAAATCAAAAGCTGTACTAATTTAATAACTTTCTTTTTAACTTCCTATTCAATAACTAATTTAAATTAAATGCAAAAACAAGATTATTTCCACTGAAAGTTAGAGGTGATATTAAAACTTAAAAAGAACAGAAACTATTCCGTATATAAAAGGGGATGCCCTTACTCAACGCCCCATTCTTTATGCTACAGTTTGACTCTTTCTCACAATTCTACTTTTAAAACAACAAAAAAGTATAGAGCAAAGACCGGAGCGTTGAAGAGGGGACAACCCCTTTCATATATGAAGTATAAACACCCCCCCTGAGCTCCTAAAGTTTTTTAAATACTTTCTTTTGACCTCCTCTCACCTAATTCGGGGACAGTCAATTTTTCGTTTGGCCCCAGATGGATGGCCGAAAAGCAAAATCCACGGCTCAGAGTGGCTAGATGGAGCACATTTACGCCATTTTCGCATTTTTTTTTAGGATGGTTGCATATTTTTTCGATTGAATTTTTCCAATCGGTGCAATCGTTCAGTCGACGCATTTTCATAATCAAAATGGACCTATTTTGTATTTACTTTTTTGTGGTGCAACCTTAGACCAAGCAACTGGTAAGGCTGTCATGGCCTATTCATAATTGGTAAGCTTTAAACACCCATTCATGGGAAGATTGTTTATTTGTACAATATTGATTTTAAAAAAATAACAGAAAGTAATTTCTTGAAAAAAAAAGTAAAGTACTCCATTAGAACCAAAATGAGCAGAAATAAAGTCAAAAAATCTTTCAAGCGTTACACTACCAAACAGCACCATCAATATATAAATAAAACCAGAAAAGAACAGACATTATAATAAATAACCGATTCAAGCTCAAAACAAACAGAATGCTTGCCAAAACGATCACTGAAACGATCGAGTGTCAATGTGAAATTTTGTTAAAAAATTAGCTGATGTCAAATCCAAGATTTTGGGACTTGGTCCCAAAATCTTGATTCAATCAAGATTCAAAGACTTGGGACTCAAAGTCAAGATTCAAAGACTTGGGACTTGGTCTATGGCTCAAGCTTTCCAAAATGCAAAGTCGTATTCATCAATCCGGCCTAAGGTCCACACTTTCTGTAAAAACTGTAGAGGTTAGACCCTTACCACTTTCTAGGAATAAGCTGGAATTGGGGTGCTGGAAAAAAAAACACGATAAAACCAAAGTGTTGGTCTCAAATTTACGACCATTTCCACTACCTACCTACAGCTTTAGTTCTTGAGGGTCCCTTTAAATTTCTTTATTCATAAGTTTGTCGGAGCAACCTAATATGCACCTCCTGCTGCGATAATTCCCCTGGATTAGCCCAGAAAGAAGGAGACTAAATGAATATCAAATTCATTGTGTAGTCATTTCTAAAATTTGGAAATATTATGTTCATGGAAAAAAGCAATTTTAGCATCATATTTTCCTCACAGAAAAATGTAGAGGATTTATATAAAACCAGATTTACATTTTAGTATTGCAAACAAGGGAAAAGCAAGCCTGCATTTAAAACCAAAACGTTTGGAATGGGTCTAGTTATAGCTGCTATTCTGACTATTATTTCTGCCAGCTTTGGATCACCTATCAAAAAAAAAAATTTTTTATAATATCCATTTAATAGAGCTAGTTTTACTTTGAAAACACATTTTTATGTTGGCTTTCAATTTTTAAGGACTAATGTGTCATTTCAATCAGTTTTATAAGAAATCACCCACATTCGGTGAAATTCCACCGTTTCCCATAAAATACAAGGATATGATTCATGACCTGTGGTTTTGTAAGTTGTCAACCAAGCTCTATTTACTAGTTAATTTTATGTGGTTGCTAATAGTCTTTTTTCAATTAATATTTTTATAAACTCTTAGACCGTAGTACGTTTTAAGCTATAGCCTATTCCTTTGTCAGCGAAATCTGAACCACTAAATAATTAAACATGGGGAATGTAGTTTTTCTTGGAGTTTTAATGAAACTTGGTGATGGGGGATTGACTACCGGTTAGGCTTGTGATTTAGAATAGAGATAAACTCTTTGAGTTTTATTCCTATTAAGGTTGAGGAAAGAAAGGAAAATATGCTAAAGTATTTTTTAATCCTATCAGTAGTTTCAGTGATCGTTTTGGCAAGCATTCTGTTTGTTTTGAGCCTGAATCGGTTATTTATTATAATATCTGTTCTTTTCTTGTTTTATTTATATATTGATGATGCTTTTTGGTAGTGTAACACTTGAAAGATTTTTTGACTTTATTTCTGCTCATTTTGGTTCTAATGGAGTACTTTACTTTTCTTTCAAGAAATTACTTTCTGTAATTTTTTTAAAATCAATATTATACAAATAAACAATCTTCCCATGAATGGGTGTTTAAAGCTTACCAATTATGAATAAGCCATGACAGCCTTACCAGTTGCTTGGTCTAAGGTTGCACCACAAAAAAGTAAATACAAAATAGGTCCATTTTGATTTTAAAAATGCGTCGACTGAACGATTGCACTGATTGGAAAAATTCAATCGAAAAAATATGCAATTTTGGACGCCATGGTGTTCGCAAATAACAAAATGAATTAGATCTGTATATCGATTACTGATTATTTTCCTCCTTCTTTCTTTTTAAAGACTATGATCTTATATTCCTGAATTATGTCTACTCAGTCGAAGACAAATAGGGGAGAAGACGGAGGGGTCTATTCAATTCATATGATAAACAAATTGCATTTAGTTGATTAAATATTTAATTAATTAATTGTAAACTGAAGATATAACCTTTTTTATACAGGAGCTAAACCGTGCAACTCTATTGATGTGATTAAAATATACATTATTAGTGCTATATATGGCACAATCAAGTGGCTAGAGGGTGTATTTACGTTTACTTGTAATAGAACGGCACTTTCTAAAACTCTTCCCTGCATTTTAAATACATAACCAGACAACTATATATGAGTTTAGGGTGTAAGAAAATCTCCAGGCACAAGATAACATTGATGATTTTTCCTTTTCAACTGTAGTACCAGTTTTAAGGCTCAAAATTTCCCTAAACTCTTTGACTACATCTGTAAAATTTGATTCGAAATGTTTGGGGAGATTCTAAAAATGACAGGGAAAAAATTTGGAACATAGTAGCAAGCTGTAATGTTCGGAATGGTTATTTGTCGGCAAGGAGATAAAGCCGTGATCTTTTTGCACGTGCCATGTACCTATTCAGTGGGATTAAACTGTAAAGATGCTACTGCTTGCAATTGAACAATTATTCGATTAATTGACTGTTTCACTGCTACGTTATTTGAACTTGTAAAATAAAGAATTATTTTAAAATGTTGATAATATTAAAATATTGTTTTTGTTTAAATCTAATTTTTTATTTTATTTCTATTTAAATACTATTCTAAAGAATATTTTAATAATCTTTTAAAATGCAAAATAATAATGTTCCTTCCGGGGTCTTTAGCCTACCTGTCGTCGTTTTTAGTTGTCACATAAGATTCGTCAAACCAAAAAATGTGCCTACTCCTGCGTAAGCCGGATGAGTGCACAAATTTACCCGTCAATAACGTATAAGAGACAGTATATACGTACCACACCGGTAATATGGGTCTCCATGATACCCAAATTTGCAGCTACAGTTTGTAAAATGTTCAATAGTAGTACACACGGCATTGGCACCACATATTTCGGGATTATACATCTTGCATGGACTTATACAGAATTTACTATTACACACCTCGTCGGATGAACAATCTTCGTTTGTCTCACATCGTTTGACTATGCAACGTAATAAAACAAAGAAAAGGATCTAGCTAAGAAACTTATCTGTATTCAAATTTAATATGCAAATATCCAAATTCGTTTTGATTATTCTTTTTTGGCTAGCTAAAATCAAAAGCTGTACTAATTTAATAACTTTCTATTTAACTTCCTATTCAATAACTAATTTAAATTAAATGCAAAAACAAGTTTTTTTCCACTGAAAGTTACAGGTGATATTAAAACTTAAAACGAACAGAAACTATTCCGTATATAAAAGGGGATGCCCCATACTCAACGCCCCATTCTAGTTGCTACAGTTTGACTCTTTCTCACAAATCTATTTTTAAAACAACAAAAAACTGTAGAGCAAAGACCGGAGCGTTGAAGAGGGGACAACCCCTTTCATATACGAAGTATAAAAACCCACCTTGAGCTCCTAAAGTTTTTAAAATATTTTCTTTTGACCTCCTCTCACCTAATTCGGGGACAGTCAATTTTTCGTTTGGCCCCAGATGGATGGCCGAAAAGCAAAATCCACGGCTCAGAGTGGCTAGATGGAGCGCATTTACGCCATTTTCACATTTTTTTAGGATGGTTGACTGTAGAGCAAAGACCGGAGCGTTGAAGAGGGGACAACCCCTTTCATATACGAAGTATAACACCCCCCCCCCTGAGCTCCTAAAGTTTTTGAAATACATCTTATCATTAAGAGGTACTTGATTTTAAGGCATGGACATTTCATCTGGAAAACATTGGTCCATCCTCTTATTAAGGCATTCGTTAATTAGAAACCAAGTCTTCTTCGGAGAGAAACGAACTTTCTCAAACTCTCGTTCATAATAATTCCTTTTTTCTAAACGAAGAATTTTTGACAAGTGACTTTTATACCTTTTAAATTCAGAAAATTTTTTATCAGATGGACAGTTAAATTGCCTCCTGAATAATTGATTTTTAAACTTTATTGATCGTATCATACATTCGGTATCCATGGCTTATTAGGAGATTGATAACGTCTCCGACTAATCTTTTTCATCTGGCATGTTTCATAAGATATTCCCTTAAACTGCTTTAAAAATAAATCTATCACGTGGTTCACATCCTCAAATTCGAAATGTCCATTACCATTCATAATACTTAATCTTTCTTTTTATAGTCATAGTGTAGCGTAGACTTTTTGGAATTTTTTTTTCGGTTTAGGCTCACTTTTCAATTCAGAAAACAACCTGAAATGATCAGAAGAGTCCACCAAGACTATCCTTATTAGGATAGTATCCTTAAGAATATCCTTATTGAATTTAGTCTCAAAATTCATCATAATATTGTCAATCAGTGATACTGACGTTGTAGTTACTCTTGTAGGTAGGCTACAAAGTGGTAATTAACAATGCGACAAGCACATCGATAGAAAATCTATCGTATTTTTGCTAAGCCTACACTCATTCATTTCTTTATCTGATGTGAATCATAAGTCAAAGTCTCCGGTCAAAATTACCCTTCTGTACTTGCATGATATTAGCTTCATGAGGGTATTGAGTGACAACGAAAAAGAAGAAGGTGATACATGAGGGGGCTTATAATATAAACAACACGCAACATTCTCATTATGTATCTTCAATTGTAAAATTGAAAATTTAAACTTTCATTTCCTCATATAAGTCATCAAAATCTGTTATTTTTCACGAATGAATATCATAATGTGCATAACACCCGATTCCTCCTTTATTTTTTGATACTCATGATTTTTCAAAAAATTATAACCCTGAATTTGGACTGAAGAAGAAAGATTATCACTAAGAAATGTTTCACACACCCCAATAAACAAAATACCATGACAGGGAAGAAACACCGATAGAAAAATCTATTTAAGACCTATTTAAAATCTGTTTAAGAATTAAAATCTATTTAAAGAAATCTATACAAGACTACTGCAACGTTCCGGTCAGCGATTTTAAACTGACCAACAATTTTTGAGTTGCTTTGCCAGGGTGGAAGGTGGAGTAAATATTTTGCAAAACGGAAGAAGATTGAGTGTATTTTGGTTTGGTCAGTAATAGTTAACAGTTTCCAAAAGGGTGAAACATGCAGAAAGTGAGGGAGGGCTATTGCATTGAAGAGGCTAGCTAGCAAATGCCGATTGAATCAGAACTTGCAGGAAATTATTGACACATAAGATGTGGAAATGCGGCGGGATAGATGTCCAATAAGAAGGTACCAGGTGTGGCGTATGGATAACCAAGATAGACAGGCTGATCGACAGGTTGAACCAAAGAATTCCCAAGTTTGACTGAATTTATTAGATCGCTCTTCCAGTTAAAAAGGACTATTTCCGACTTAGACGAATTGAAATATAGACAAAGCTTAAAGTATTCTGCTTCCAGAATAGAAAACATCACTGCCTCATTGCAGGGTGCAACATAGATGCAGATAATCGTCAGCAGGGCAAAATAGTGGCAGATTTCTTGACGATAAAATTAATGAGGAGGGACAGAGATTCTAAGCATCAATGATGTAGTTATTAAATCAACCAGGTGAAAAAATTGCTCCTTGGCATGCACCCTTTAAAACCAGAAAGAGTTATGTTCGAGTAACTGGGGGCATATCCTTATCAGGAAGTAATTTACCCCCAGTCGAGAAAACATTCCCCGAAGCGTAAAATTAACTGTAGGGCTTAGCCCTCACTTGACAGATTTCAGAAACATTGCAGGGTGTATTAACGATTCAAAGGTATGTTTGACGTCATGACTAGCAAGAGCAAGACAATCCCCCGCATATTCTGCATCAATTAGAGCGTTTATCACAACTGTAAGTGCATCTGTCCATCCTATTCTTCGTTTACACCCGAAGCCGTGTGGTGAGGCATAACATGGCATGTCTTTTTTCAGAAGCATTGCGGGGTGTTTTAACGAGTCAAAGACATGGTTGACGTTATGATTTGCAAGAACAAGACGTCCCCCACAGATTTTGCATCAATTAGAGCGTTTACCAAAACTGTAAGTGCATTAGCACTTCCTGTTCCTCGTTTGAACCCAAAGTGGTGTGGTGGGGCATAACATGCCTTTTTCTTTTTTCAGAAACATGTCTTTTTTCATAAGCATTGCCGGGTGTTCTCAAAAGTCAAAGACACTTTTCACGTCATGACTAGAAAGAGCAAGACTTTCCCCTACAGATTTTGCATCAATTAGAGCGTTTACCGCAACTGTAAGTACATAAGCAGATCCTGTTTCTTGTTTGAACCCGAAGTGGTGTGGAGGGGCATAAGATGTCTTTATTTTTTTTAAGAAAAATGTTTTTTTTTCAGAAGCGTTGCGGGGTGTTTTAACGGGTCAAAGGCATGTTTGACGTCATGAATTGCATGAGCAAGACATTCCCCCGCAGGCTTTGCATCAATTAGAGCGTTCGTCAAAACTGTAAGTGCATCAGCACTTCTTGTTCCTCGTTTGAACCCAAAGTGGTGTGGTGGGGCATAACATGCCTTTTTCTTTTTTCAGAAACATGTCTTTTTTCATAAGCATTGCCGGGTGTTTTCAAAAGTCAAAGACACGTTTGACGTCATGACTAGAAAGAGCAAGACTTTACCCTACATATTTTGCATCAATTAGAGCGTTTACCGCAACTGTAAGTACATAAGCAGATCCTGTTTCTTGTTTGAACCTGAAGTGGTGTGGAGGGGCATAAGATGTCTTTATCTTTTTTTAAGAAAAATGTCTTTTTTCAGAAGCGTTGCGGGGTGTTTTAACGGGTCAAAGGCATGTTTGACGTCATGAATTGCATGAGCAAGACATTCCCACGCAGGCTTTGCATCAATTAGAGCGTTCATCAAAACTGTAAGTGCATCAGCAAATTCTGTTCCAAGTTTGAACCCGAAGTGGTTTGGTGGGGCATAACAGGTCTTTTTCTTTTTTCAGAGACGTGTCTTTTTTTTCAGAAGCATTGTGGGGTGTTTTGACGAGTCAAAGGCATGTTTGACATCATGACTAGCAAGATCAATACATTCCCCCGTAGATTCTACATCAATTAGAGCGTTTACCACAACTGTAAGTGCATCAGCACATCCTGATGTGCTGAATCGACATGCTGACCTTGGACGACTAGAAAAGCTTGACGGATTTTACAAGACCCATTTATTTATATATATATATATATATATATATATATATATATATATATATATATATATATATATATATATATATATATATATATATATATATATATATATTTAAATACTGAAAATAGTTTTTAAATTAGGTTCTAGTTGTTTTATATATATATATATATATATATATATATATATATATATATATATATATATATATATATATATATAAATATATATATATATTGCCCTTGAGCTTTGTTGATGGTGATTGCTAATCGACGATTCCCTGTGTCGCCATCGTCATTTATATATCCCCCTGAGCCCCTAGCGTCCCTGTTGTAGTTGTGTCCCTGTGTCCCGGTCGTCATTTGTGTCCCGGTCTGTATATACATTCGTTTTTGAATTGGTCTTTTTTTAGGTTTTAGTTTTTACCATTTTTTATTTTTTTTTTTTTAGTTTTGTTTTCTCCTTTATTTTTCATTTTTTTTCCGTTTTCATTTTATTTTCTTTTTTAGTTTTTTTTTAGCTTTTTAGCTTTTTTTGTTTTTTATTAGTTTTTAGTTTTTTTTTCTTTTTAGTTTTTTTGTAGTTTTTACCTTTTTTTTTAGTTTTTAATTTTCTTTTACTTATGTCCTGGTCGTCATTTATACTCCCTGTGTCCCGGTCGTCATTTGTGTCCCGGTGCTTTGTTGATGGTGATTGCTAATCGAACATTCCTTGTGTCCCGGTCGTCATTTATATTCCCTATGTGCCGGTGTCCCGGTCGTCATTTGTGTCCCGATGTCCCGGTCTGTAATTTCTTCAGTCGAAAACATGACGTCAGTCGACACAGAAAAATGACGTCACCTGACAGACAGATCCACAGACAACTTATTTTTATATATATATGTATATATATATATATATATATATATATATATATATATATATATACTAGCTGTTGGGGTGGCGCTTCGCGCCACCCCAACACCTAGTTGGTGGGGCGCTTCGCGCCCCCCCAAGCCCCCCCGCGCGCGTAAGTCGTTACGCACCATAATAGTTACGCGCCATTGTAGTTGTGTCTCTGTGTCCCACCTGTGAATATAGATAGATTTATATATGCGTTTCAAACTACCTAAAAATTGCGAATATACAACATTCTTGGCTTTCCCATTGTCTGTGCATATACAAAGCCGTATGTACTAATAATGACGTCATATGCAAACGCTCTTTTCACAAACAAAACAAACATGCATACACACAACTCGTTTTTATATAGATAGATAGATAGATAGATACAATACAAATTAACTGCGTAAAACTTGCGAATATACAACATTCTTCGCTGTCCAATTGTCGCTGCATATAAATAGATTGTCAGGTTTACCGACCCTCGAACATGCAACGTACAATTGTCCATGGGAAAAACAATCAGTATTAAGATCTATACCATATTTTTCTAATGATTGACCTTGAGCTTTGTTAATGGTGATTGCAAATGCTAATCGAATTGGGAATTGCAATCTTTTAAATTGAAAAGGCAGATCCGTTGGAATCATGAGAATGCGAGGAATAAGAACAGCCTCACCCTCAAAAGGCCCTGTCAAGATTGTGGCCTCTATTAGGTTTTCCATTGTTTTTTTTATGGCAAGTCGCGTGCCATTGCAAAGCTTTGGTGGGTTGATATTTCTTAAAAGTATTATTGGTACGCCTATTTTTAGTTGTAGCACGTGTGGTGGAAACCTTGAAAGATCTATGGAATTTAAAAATTCAGATGGATAATTAACCGCTTCATTTGGTTCCAAAACTGTGTCGACTGACTTGTAAAGGACTGCCTGGTCTCGAATCTTGGTCGAAACAATATTGTTGATTTCGTGGACGTCTATATTTTTGGGGGCGAGAGTCGCTCTTTCACTTAGCCATTTATTATTTTTATAATTTTTTAGAATATTCGGAAATACTTTTTCAATCAATTCGTTTTTGGACGTCACTAAATTACAGAAATCAGCAGGTAGTTGTATACGTCCTGAAATTGAGTCTACTGGGAGCTTTCCGTTTCCAATTGCCATTAATTGATCTGAAAATGTTTGACCAGAGTCATCGTATTGCAATCGGACACGCATATTTGTAGTTAATTTTAATATTTTTACGTGTGCCCATAAATTATAATTTTTCAGGCAAGCATTCATTTCGTCTGCAGGAGTTGATCTAGGTATTATAGGTAATGTTTGCCTAAAATCTCCAGCAAGCAATATTAATGTGCTGCCAAAGGGTTTCGAATTCCCTCTTAAATCTTTCAAGCATTGATCCAGAGCCTCGAGCGATTTTTGTGTGCCATTGTGCACTCATCCCAAATAATAAGTTTGCATTGCTGCAATACTTTACCCATCCCAGATGATTTGGAAATATTGCACGTGGGAGTTTCTGTAGAATGCAAATTCAGAGGCAATTTCAAAGCGGAATGAGCAGTTCTTCCACCAGGCAGCAATGTTGCGGCTATTCCGGACGACGCAATTGCCAACGTTATATCATTTTTTGATCGAATTGATGCCAGAATCAGTTTTATCACAAACGTTTTACCAGTACCTCCTGGCGCATCCAAAAAGAAAATTTCACCAACGTTGTTATCGACACAATGCATTATCGTATCATAAATGTCTTTTTGTTCCGACGTTAACTTGGAAATGTTATTTTGTACATACGACAATAGATCACTCGTACTGTAACTTTGTTCAAGATCCAATTCTACACATGTCGAAAAAGCAGCGATACGGTTAGGTGAAGGCATTCCCAAATCCTGAAGAGGTTTGTTTGCCATACGTACGCACAAATCTTCTATAATATCAATTTAATATTAAAGTGATAGCCGTCGGCTCCATCCCAAAAAATGATAGGATATTGTAGGGCATCGTAGCATCGATGAGTTTCAGCAATTCTTAACAACTGAGCGTTTCGCTTATGAAGAATAATATCTCGAGGTAAAACTGATCACCGACCATAACGATTGCCACTTCGTCGATAGTTGGAGCATTGTATCTACGCACATGTTGGCCAGGAGGCGTTTTGTCAGCGGAAATAACAATTTTATGCGTATCAGTAGGCATCAAATCGATTGCTGTTTTGAACAGACGCACAAAATTATTATTTTCGTGGAAAAGATGTTGCAATTGGGAAACGATTGTCCTTTCAATGTTGGGAGAAATTTCGCAACGTGCATTCAATTCAGAATTTCTATCACTGATGAAGTACAATTGTAAAAATTTATGATTCTCGCCTGAGAATGGTAGAAGGGACCCTGCTCTATGATAAATTTGCCCTTTTACTTTGAAAGTAGACATAAATTGATCTGGATTTTCGATTTGGTGATTGCTAATCGACCATTCCCTGTCCCGGTGTCCCGGTCGTCATTTATATCCCCCTGTTTCCCCCGGTGTCCCCGTTGTAGTTGTGTCCCTGCGTCCCGGTCGTCATTTATATTCCCTGTGTCCCGGTCGTCATTTGTATCCCGGTGTCCCAGTCTGTATATACATTCGTTTTTTAGTTTTGTTTTTCTCCTTTATTTTTTTCCTTTTTTTTTCTTTTTTAGTTTATTTAGATTTTTAGATTTTTTAGTTTTTTTATTAGTTTTTAGTTTTTTTTCTTTTTAGTTTTTTTGTAGTTTTTACCTTCTTTTTAGTTTTGTTAGTTTTTTTTTTTACTTATGTCCTGGTCGTCATTTATACTCCCTGTGTCCCGGTGCTTTGTTGATTGCTAATCGAACATTCCTTTTGTCCTGGTCGCTTTCTCTTTGAGTGTCGTCATTAATTTTTTTCTTTTTTAGTTCTTTTAGTTTTTACCTTTTTTATTTTTTTTATTTTTTAGATGAAAATTTTTTTTAGTTTTTTCCTCTTTTTTTTAGTTTTTTATTGGTTTTTACCTTTATTTTAGCTTATTTTTCAGTTTTTCCTTTTTTTTATTTTTTTTTATTTTTTATTTTTTTTAGTTTTTTACCTTTTTTTAGTTTTTTTTTTTAGTTTTTTAGCTTTTTTACTTTTTTTATTAGTTTTTAGTTTTTTTTGTAGTTTTTGCCTTTTTTTAGTTTTTTCAGTTTTTTTTTAGTTTTTTATTGGTTTTTACCTTTATTTTAGCTTATTTTTCAGTTTTTTCCTTTTTTTTTAGTTTTTTTAGTTTTTAGTTTTTTTAGTTTTTTACCTTTTTTTAGTTTTTTTAGTTTTTTTAGTTTTTTAGCTTTTTTATTTTTTTTATTAGTTTTTAGTTTTTTTTGTAGTTTTTGCCTTTTTTTAGTTTTTTTAGTTTTTTAGCTTTTTTATTAGTTTTTAGTTTTTTTTGTAGTTTTTGCCTTTTTTTAGTTTTTTTCTTTTTAGTTTTTTTGTAGTTTTTACCTTCTTTTTAGTTTTGTTAGTTTTTTTTTTACTTATGTCCTGTTCGTCATTTATACTCCCTGTGTCCCGGTGCTTTGTTGATTGCTAATCGAACATTCCCTTTGTCCTGGTCGCTTTCTCTTTGAGTGTCGTCATTTATTTTTTTCTTTTTTAGTTCTTTTAGTTTTTACCTTTTTTAGTTTTTTTTAGTTTTTTAGATGAAAATTTTTTTTAGTTTTTTCCTTTTTTTCTTTTTAGTTTTTTATTGGTTTTTACCTTTATTTTAGCTTATTTTTCAGTTTTTTCCTTTTTTTTAGTTTTGTTTTATTTTTTATTTTTTTTAGTTTTTTACCTTTTTTTAGTTTTTTTAGTTTTTTAGCTTTTTTACTTTTTTTATTAGTTTTTAGTTTTTTTTGTAGTTTTTGCCTTTTTTTAGTTTTTTCAGTTTTTTTTTTAGTTTTTTATTGGTTTTTACCTTTAATTTAGCTTATTTTTCAGTTTTTTCTTTTTTTTTAGTTTTTTTTTAGTTTTTTTTAGTTTTTAGTTTTTTTAGTTTTTTACCTTTTTTTAGTTTTTTTAGTTTTTTTAGTTTTTTAGCTTTTTTATTTTTTTTATTAGTTTTTAGTTTTTTTTGTAGTTTTCGCCTTTTCTTTAGTTTTTTTAGTTTTTTAGCTTTTTTATTAGTTTTTAGTTTTTTTTTGTACTTTTTGCCTGTTTTTAGTTTTTTTTAGTTTTTTAGCTTTTTTATTTTTTTTTATTAGTTTTTAGTTTTTTTTGTAGTTTTTGCCTTTTTTTAGTTTTTTCAGTTTTCAGTTTTGTCACCTGATCCAGTTTTTTCAGGTGACGTCACCTGATCCATCCACAGACAGACAGACAACTTATTTTTATATATATAGATATATATATATATATATATATATATATATATATATATATATATATATATATATATATATATATATGGATAGATATATATATATATATATCTATATAAATATATATGTATATATATATATATATATATATATATATATATATATATATATATATATATATATATATATATATATATATATATATATATAAATATATATATATATATATATATATATATATATATATATATATATATATATATATATATATATATATATATATATATATATATATAAATAACTTGTCTGTGTCTGTGTGTGTTTAGTGACGTCATGTTTCTGTATCAACTGACGTCATGTTTGTTGATTGACGAAATTACACAACGGGATATCGGGACACAAATGACGACCTCTTGAACATGCAACAAATAATGGTCCATGGGAAAACAATCCGTATTCAGATCAATACCTCATGATTCTAATGATTGCCCTTGAGCTTTGTTGATGGTGATTGCTAATCGACCATTCTCTGTGTCGCCGTCCGCATTTATATATCCCCCTGTGCCCCCCGGCGTCCCCTTTTTAGTTGTGTCCCTGTGTCCCGGTCGTCATTTATATTCCCTGTGTCCTGGTCGTCATTTGTGTCCCGGTGTCCTAGTCTGTGATTTCTTTTTGAGTGTCCCGGGCGTCATTTATATTCCTTGTGTCTCGGTATCCCGGTCGTTATTTATATCCCCCTGTGGCCCCCGGCGTCCCTGTTGTAGTTGTGTCCCTGTGTCCCGGTCGTCATTTATATTCCCTGTGTCCCGGTCTTCATTTGCATCCCGGTGTCCCGGTTTGTATATACATTCGTTTTTTAGTTTTGTTTTTCTCCTTTATTTTTCATTTTTTCCTTTTTTATTTTTTTTTCTGTTTTAGTTTTTTTTAGTTTTTTAGCTTTTTTAGTTTTTTTTCTTTTTAGTTTTTTTTTTAGTTTTTTTCTTTTTACCTTTTTGATATCTAATGCCAATTTGTCGCTCTGCATGAGCAAATTAGAAAATACTTGAAAAGGAGGATGTGGCTTAAAACCGTCTCAATGGAATGGTACACACGACACCTTTTAATTCAGAATGGAATCTTCAAACACACATCGGACAATAATAGCGCATTAACCACCTTTGTTATATTTTGAGGCGTCACATAAAACCCAACTAATCTTTGTATATGAATATAATACCCCTTTCTTTCTTTACGTTCCCCTCTTCAAATTCTGTATCAGACTATAATACTTTAACAGCAATCTTTAAATTTCCAATGACTCTCTAAAAAATGTAAATCCTCTTAAGTGTTACAGCATATTGTCTCTTTAAACAGTAAAAATCTATTTTAAGAAACTCCACCCCTTCCATGTCCCCATTAACTTTCAAATCATCCAAAATCGTCTCAGTAGCATCATCTTTCAGGGGTTCAAGGGCCACCACAAGGACTGTGTATCTAAAGCACTAAATCACTTAAGTTTTTTAACGGAAAGTAAAGGGCGACATTAAAACTTAAAACGAACAGAAATTACTTCGTATATGAAAGGGGCTGCTTCCTCATCAACGCCCCGCTCTTTGCGCTAAAGTTTGACTCTTTCTCTTAACTCTACTTTTTAAAACAGTTAAAAAACTTTAGCATAAAGAGCGGGGCGTTGATGAAGAAGCAGTCTCTATATACACGAAGTAATTTCTGTTTGTTTCTATTTGTAATTTCTATTTGTTTTAATTTCTATTTGTAATTTCTATTTGTTTTAAGTTTTAATGTCACTCCTTACTTTCAGTGTTAAAAAAATCTTTTTTTGTATTCAATTTAATTTAATAACGATACATGTATTGGCATTGCCTTTGCCCAGCCATGTCTCATATAGTTAATGGTAACAAACCGTAAGTAAGGAGCGATTTGGCTCAATAGTAACCAAAACTCTAAAAATGGAATCTTGATACATATAGATATATCAAAAGAATCAGATTAATATGTTGATTAAATTCATATACAAATCATCAAGTTTAGTGCTACCCATCAAAAATTATGAGCCCGAGAAAATATGCTTGATTTTTAAAAAAGGTAAGGAAAAACCCATAAAAAAGG
>NW_027062818.1:0-95746 GCF_032884065.1 Artemia franciscana | reverse complement strand
AATCGCTGGTGCTATAGCTGGGGTGCTCACACTAGTTGGGTGAACATGCCTGAAACGATGTGCACGATTCTTAACCCGAACTACCTCTTGCAGCCTCCAAAATCGACTTTTTTCACTTTGTAAGAAATTCACTCACAAAAATTCACGAACCGGCAAGCTTCGACATGAAAAGAAATGTTCTAGTGCCCTTTTTAAGTTACCAAAAAAATTGGAGGGCATCTAGGCCCCCTCCCACGCTCATTTTTCCAAAAGTCAACGGATTAAAATTTTGATATAGCCATTTTGTTCAGCATAGTCGAAAACAATAATAACTATGTCTTTGGGGATGACTTACTCCCCCACAATCCCTGGGGGAGGGGCTGCAAGTTACAAACTTTGACCAGTGTTTACATATAGTAATGGTTATTGGGAAGTGTACAGCGTTTTCAGGGGGATATTATTTTGTTTGGGGGTGGGGCAGAGGAGAGGGGGCTATGTTGGAGGATCTTTCCTTGGAGGAATCTGTCATGGGGGAAGAAAGATTCAATGAAAAGGGCGCAGGATTCTCTAGCATTACTATAAGAAAACAATGAAAAATAAACATGAAAAGTTTTTTCAAATGAAAGGAAGAAGTAGCATTGAAACCTAAGACGAACAGAGATTATTCCGAATATGAGGGGTTCCAAAAGTACTTTAGCATAAAGAGCGAGGTATTTAGGAGGAGATAAATACCTTGCTCTGTATGCTAAAGTATTTTTTAGTAATTTCAACTATTTATTCTACGGCCTTTCTGATTCAGGGGTCATTCTTAAAGAATTGGGACAAAACTTACGATTTAGTGTAAAGAGCGAGGTATTAACGAGGGTACAAACCCCTTCGTATACATAATAAAAATATAAGGTTATGAAAGTTTGTTAGGTAAGTTAATTCTTAAGTTACGTATATTTTTTACTAATAAAAACGTTCGTTAAAAACGAAAATTCTAGTTGCCTTTTTAAGTAACAAAAAAATTGGAGGGCAACTAGGCCTCCTTCTCCACCCCTTATTTCTCAAAATCGTCTGATCAAAACTAAGAGAAAGCCATTTAGCCAAAGAAAGAATTAATATACAAATTTCATTTTAATAATTTATGTGCGGAGAGCCAAAACCAAACATGCATTAATTCAAAAACGTTCAGAAATTAAATAAAAAAAACTAATTTTTTTAGCTGAAAGTAAGGAGCGACATTAAAACTTAAAACGAACAGAAATTACTCAATGAAAAAATAAACATGGAAAAATTCTTTCAATTGAAAGTAAGGAGTACCATTGAAACTTAAAACGAACAGAGATTATTACGCATATGAGGAGTTCTAAAAATACTTTAGCATAAAGAGCGAGGTATTTGGGAAGAGATAAATACCTCGCTCTTTATGCTATAGTATTTATAGTAATTTCAACTATTTATTCTGGCCTTTCTGATTCAGGGGTCATTCTTAAAGAATCGACACAAAACTTACGATTTAGTGTAAAGAGCGAGGTATTAACGAGGGTACAAACCCCCTCATATACATAATAAAAATTTAAGAATATAAAAGTTTGTTACGTAAGTTAATTCTTAAGTTACGTATATTTTTTACTAATAAAAAAATTCGTTAATAATTAAAATTTATATTTGCCTTTTTGTGTAACCGAAAAATTGCATGGCAACTAGGCCTCCTTCCCCATCCCATATTTCTCAAAATCGAAAGCCATTTAGCCAAAAAAGAAATTAAAATGTAAATTTCATTTTAATAATTTATGTGTGGAGAGCCAAAATCAAACATACATTAATTCAAAAACGTTCAGAAATTACATAAGAAAAACTAGTTTTTCTAACTGAAAGTAAGGAGCGACATTAAAACTTAAAACGAACAGAAATTACTCCGTATAAGAAACGGGTTGTCCCCTCTGCAATCCTTCGCTCTTTACGCTAAAGTTTGACTCTTTACCACAATTCTGCTTTTTAAAACAATTAAAAGCTTTAGCATAAAGAGCGAGGGATTGCGGAGGGGACAACCCATTTCATATACGGAGTAATTTCTGTTCGTTTTAAGTTTTAATGTCGCTCCTTAATTTCAGTTAGAAAAACTAGTTTTTTTATGTAATTCAAATAGACGCAGCTTAAGATTACACTATTTTAACTCATTACGGTTTATGAGCTTAACAAACCTTTCATCTTGTGCAAAAATTTCATCCGTTTTGTGTGTGTGTGTGTGTGTTCTCTAGCAATAATTTGTTTGTCAAAGCTGATAACTTTGGACATAGCGACTGTGTTGGAGGTGATATAGTAACATGGTAAACTGGGTAAACGGGTGATTTAAAGTTTAAAAAAAAATGTTGAGTTTGATTTACAAAATGCATGAATATGGACGTTTTAACAACTAGACTAAGGATAAACATGAATCTTATGAAACTGATTTTTAGTGGCATGTCGGTATATTTTCATAAAGTTATCCATCTGGCTAAACAATATTAGTTTAGTTGCTATTAATTCAAATATTATAATATTAATATGGTCAAGTCCCTAAAAAAGCCAAAAACAAGATTTACTACTGGTTTTTGAGCGCACCTAAAACCAGGAGATATTCTGGTAGCTGGTAGTCCGCTTAAATGCTTAAGTAATAGTAATTTACTTTAGTGTAATTCAGAATGAAATTAATCATTGTGGGTTCTGCAATAAAATTGTTTAATTTTAAATGGCAAAAGTTGTAATACTCAGTTTCTACTATTAATTTTATTTGATACTTATCTCTATGACTGTGTAAAATTAAGAGAAAGGCGAGCTTTTATAATAAAGCCTTAATAATGGAAAAGTAGGTTTGACTCCTCATGCCTAAAATCCATCTCAACTAAGCCCATTCATTAAATTCATCAAACCTGGGCGTTGTGATAAATAATCCCCCTTGTAGTTACCATTTCATTAATTTATGGTGGAGACTTGAACTAAGATTTCTTGTTATAAATTCATACCACACATGAGTGAGTGACCCAAACAGGTTGCTCCCTGTATCCCACCTGTTGAACATTTTGGAGCGTCACTTGTTCTGTGATGTGCAGGGTAGTCCCAAAAAATTGGGTCTTTTTGGGCTTTAATTGGTACATTCTTAATCTATGGAGCACACCCCCTGGTGTAAGCTACTGCTAAAAGAGGGTCACCTCTCTAAGTAACTTCTTTATAATTTAAACTCAAGATTATGTAATTATTTTATTTTTGAGAACTGAAAAATACAACCCAGTTTGTTTTCAAACTTTTTAAACGTAAAAGACGTTTAGTCTTTTGGTGACAGGACATGTGCTTTTGTTTTCTACGATCATTGTAATATTTATTAGTCACTAGGTTCGTTGCATTTCTAAGCATCGTATATATGACTTGACTAGCATTTTTTTTTTCTATTAATAGTATTTAGTATGTTCGATAAACCCTGACTTGATTTAACTGCTTCCTGTTTGATCGGCGACACCCGACAGTAGTTGCAAAACCGTGAAAAGCGAAAAATAAAAAAGGACACTGGACACATAAAGGAAATATTTTAAATCAAGTGCACCCAGTTGGGGGGAACAAAATGTTCAATGTTCTTTACAGAACATTAAGAACGCTGTAAATTGGCTGTAAAGAAGCTGATGGCTGCACTTGGCAAAAAACGATGTGACCTTCATGTACTTTTTTGCGACCACTTAGTACAGAGGGGGTAACTTAGGAGAGACCTCATTTAATTAGAACTTGAAAATTGTAGTGCCCTTTTAGAAATTAAAGGGTAATTGGATTAAAACGAGATGCATATAGGCCTATGCCGCATTGTTGTAACTTGATAAAGAGGATAAAACCTTGACAACAGCTTTCTGAAGGGAATTATTTTCCACATTCTTTCTGTCGTCACTAAAAATAGAGCGTAACTACGTATTATATTTAAATATTATTATTTAATAATATTTCAAATAAATATTGAAATATAAAAAAAAATATTTATTAAAAATAAATATTAAAATAATAAAATATTAAATAATATTTAAATAAATATTGTTCATAACTGAACTATCGTATGTACATCGTCTCATAATATTGCTAACAGTTGATAGAGCATTATATCACTTCAAATCCTAAAGGAAATTAAAAAAAAAACAAGTTTTTTGAAATGAAAGTAAGGAGCGACATTAAAACTTAAAACG
The DNA here is from genome assembly GCF_032884065.1 of Artemia franciscana. Lineage (NCBI taxonomy): Eukaryota > Metazoa > Arthropoda > Branchiopoda > Anostraca > Artemiidae > Artemia > Artemia franciscana. The sequence continues at coordinate 91,580 of NW_027062818.1, read as the reverse complement.
AACAGAAATTACTCCTTATATGAAAGGGGTTTTTCCTCCTCGACGCCCCGCTCTTTACGCTAAAGTTTTTTATTGTTTTAAAAAGTAGAGTTGCGAGAAAGAGTCAAACTTTAGCGCAAGGAGCGGGGCCTCGAGGAGGAAAAACCCCTTTCATATAAGGAGTAATTTCTGTTCGTTTTAAGTTTTAATGTCGCTCCTTACTTTCATTTCAAAAAACTTGTTTTTTTTATTTAATTTCTGAAAGTTTTTGAATTAATGCATGTCTTAATTTGGCTCTCCGTACATAAATTATTAAAATGAAATTTGCATATTAATTCTTTTTTTTGGCTAAATGGCTTTCTATTAGTTTTGATCACACGATTTTGAGAAATAAGGGGTGGGGAAGGAGGCCTAGTTGTCCTCCAATTTTTCGGTTAGTTAAAAAGGCAACTAGATCTTTTAATTTTTAACGAACGTTTTTATTAGTAAAAAAATACGCAACTTAAGAATTAACTTACGTAACAAACTTTTATATTCTTATATTTTTGATTATATATATGAGTGGTTTGGTCCCCTCGTTAATACCTCGCTCTTCGCACTAAATCTTGTTTTGTCCCAATTCTTTAAGAATGACCCCTGAATCAGAAAGGCCGTAGAATAAATAGTTGAAATTACTTAAAAAATTTTTAGCATAAAGAGTGAAGTATTTATCTCCTCCTAAATACCTCGCTCTTTATGCTAAAGTATTTTTAGAGCCCCTCATATGCGTAACAATCTCTGTTCGTTTTAAGTTTTGATGCTTCTCGTTACTTTCAATTGAAAAAACTTTTTCATGTTTATATTTTCATTGTTTGTTTTTTTATAGTAATGCTAGAAAGTCCTGCGCCCTTTTGATTGAATTTCTCTTCCCCCATGAAATATTCCTCCAAGAAAAGATCCTCCCATATAGCCCCTCCCCTGAACCCCACACCCAAACAAAAAAAAAACCCTGATAACGTCGGTACACTTCCCAGTAACCATTACTGTATGTAAACATTGGCCAAAGTTTGTAACTTGCAGCCCCTCTCCAAGGGACTGTGGGGGGTAAGTCATCCCCAAAGACATAGTTATTATGGTTTTAGACTATGCGGAACAAAATGGCTATCTCAAAAATTTGATCCGTTGACTTTGGTAAAAAATGAGCGTGGGAGGGGGCCTAGGTGCCCTCCAATTTTTTTGGTCACTTAAAAAGGGCACTAGAACTTTTCATTTCCGTTAGAATGAGCCCTCTTGCAACACTCTAGGACCACTTGGTCGATACGATGACCCCCGGGAAAAAAAAGAAAAAAAAAGAAATAAACACGCACCCGTGATTTGTCTTCTGGCAAAAAATAAGAAATTCCACATTTTTGTAGATGGACCTTGAAATTTTTTCTATAGGGTTCTCTGATACGCTGAATCCGATGGTGCGATTTTCGTTAAGATCCTATGACTTTTAGGGGGTGTTATTCCCTATTTTCTAAAATAAGGCAAATTTTCTCAGGCTCGTAACTTCTGATGACAAAGACTAAATTTGATGCAACTTATATATTTAAAATCAGCATAAAAGTCTGATTCTTTTGATATATCTTTTAGCATCTAAATTCCATTTTTTAGAGTTTCGTTTACTATTGAGCCGGGTCGCTCCTTACTACAGTTCGTTGCCACGAACTGTTTGATAAGAAAAAGGGGATAAAACACGGCTCAAACACAGGAACAAAATACAGAAAAAAAGAATACCATGAGAACGAAGCAATATAGGAAGGATGGAGCAAAGTAGTGAATAGAAGAAATTACCAATAAATAAAATAACCGAACTATTTATATTATTAACGACGTAACGTATCACAATCAGTATAACTTGATGCCCAAACTTTATATTCAGAACTTCAAAAAGTGTCTTCTGTCATTCCTCTGGATAAACTATTCCTCTGTAAGAGGATAAATGAGCAACAGCCAAATTAATAAACAAAAACTAAATTTGAAATTTGATTTACTTAAATGAACGAAGACGTGACAGCACGTATTTAATATGAGAGAATATTTACTAACTACCAGACAAGTATATATGATTCTATTTGGGGAGGAAGTGACTTTCGTCATTTTACGTTTTAATGGAATAGTTTAAACGAGGCAAGTTCACTGAAAGCTTCATGAGAAATCGAGGTAGTACTGATTTCACGGTGATTAAGGGATGCCTATGAGTACAAAAGTTCATGGAACTATATTATTAAAGTCAAATTTTAATTCTTGTTAGAATAGGCCTACTAATTAACTTTGACTTAGTTGCATTTATTATGACAAAACTGTCTTTAAACAACTTACAGATTAGGGTGGTTCGAATAAGAATAGATCATAAGGGTCTGCTGAATTTCCAAAACAGCTTGGTTTATGCAATTTTTTTTTTAATTAATAGCTTAGGCAGAAAGAAATATAAGAAATACAACACTTATCATTTGCAGGGCAATTGCACTGCCTATGTGAAAAGTGAGGTGTGATCTACGATTTTTTCCTTTTTTTACCAAAGTTGACGTAAATACTTCGGAACGGGTTTTACAATTTGAAACGAAAGCTTTTGCGCCATTTAAAAATAAAAATCAATTGGAGGGATACCCATCTACCTCGAATCCTTTTTTTCTATCCTTCCCACAAACACATCTGAACAAATTCTGAGATAACCATCTTCTTCAGTATAGCTGAAAGATCTAGTAACTATTTCCTTGTTGAGGACATAAGCCCCCTAAGCCTTGGGCAAGGGCTGCAAGGTATGCAATTTGCTTGTTGTTTACATATATAATTCGTAATTTGAAAAATGATGCATTTTCCATCTTGGGTCTCCAAAAAAGCTAAGCATATTAAACATATAGTTTCAGGGAAACTTGAAGGGAATGTTGAGCTAAATCAAATGACGCTATGTGCAGTTACTTTGTTCAAAAGGGGGTATCAACGATTTCTCAATGACAGCTTATGATATGAAGTTGAAAGTTTCAGCGTATAACGAGGGGGATGTTCAACTGACCAAAATAGATGCCGCTGCTACTACAACTGCTGCAACAGCTACTGCTATTACTACAACTCTTACTAACACTTTTAATATAATTATTACTACTACTATACAGAAGGGTATCAAGATGAAAACTTCAAGGAATATTAAGGGTTATATCAATTAAATCAAAATACACTATTTACATACAGGTTTCCAAAAAGGCGTATCAGCAATATCGTAGGAACGTTTCAAAGTATTAAGCTGAAACTTATAAGATATGTTGAGCAAGATGTTAAACTAACCAAAATTACACTATGTAGATACTACTACTAATGCTAGTTGTGCTACTACTACTATTACTTTCAATACTATTGCTAATGCAACTGCCATTGTTGCTGTACTGTTACTGCTGCTTTTAATGCTAGAGGTATTGAGCTGAAAATTTCCAGGAAATGTTGAGGGGACGTTAAACTAGATCAAAATAAATTTCGTGCATGCAGGTTGTCAAAAGGGTGTATCACCAACATCTTAAAGGGTGTATTGGTCTAGGAGAAGTGACTTGGGTCATACCTTGACTTGAGTCAGGGTATTAAGTTGAGTGTTTCGGGGTATGACGAGAGGATTGCAAAACTGACCAAACGGCAAAAATGCATACTACTACTGCTGCTACAATTACTACTCCTACTAACACAACTTCTAATACAATGGCTACTACTTCTAATACTACTAATACTACTGCTACTGCTACTACTCCTATTACTACATCGACTACTACTAGCATTATAACTGTAGCTACTAATACTACCACTACTCCTTCTAATATTACTGCTACTACTAAGGCTAAGGATATTAGGCTGAACATTTTATCGAATGTTAAGGATGAAGTGAACTAAGTCATAACACTATGCGCATACAAGTTGTAAAAGGGGTATCAGCAATGGCTAAGGGAACAGCTTAGAGTATTAGGTTGGAACTTATAGAACATTATAAGGGAAGTGTTGATCCATGAGACACTATATGCATCCTACTACTACTACTTTTGCAGCTACTACGACTACTACTACTCTTGCTGCATGCTAAAGGAGATGTTCAACAAACCAAAAGGCCCTGTGTTTGTGCCACATCTAGTTCTACTGCTAGTACAGCAACTACTATTGCTCCTATTATTGATTATACTAATACTACTACTACTACTAAGTCTGATGGTATTAAGGTGAAAATTTCAAGGAAATATAAGAGGATGTTGAACAAAATCAGAACAAATGATCTATGTACATGTCGTCAAAATGGAGTATCATTGACATCTTAGAAATCCCTTAGGGTATTAAGTTAGAACTTTCAGAGCTTGTTGTGAGGGATATTGAACTAAGCAAAAAGCACAATATGCCTGTTACTATAGCTCTTATTACTGCTAGTAATAGTATTAGTACTACTACTACTACTACTGGTAGTACTTATAGTAAGGCTAAGAATATATATCCTTTACGTAGTCTAGGAGCTCTTTATATCGTTGTTTCCATTATCTTACAAGGATGATGTCTTCAGCGAAGTCTATATAACTGAGCCGTACTTCAGGATTCAGCCAGATACTGTGTCTGCTGGTCCACCACATTATGTAGTGCGAAGAGTGGCAGCGACAAGACACATACTTGTTTAACTCCTGACAAGACATGAAAGAAACATTTTTGGTGACCAGGCGTCTTCACCTAGCATTCACTTTCTCCATAAAGAACAAAACTATCTTTTCTGGGATTCTGTAATGGAGTAGGATCTCCCACTGACTCTGCAGGTCCACTGAGTCTGCCATCCCAAATTCACGAATTTGATATGAATCTTTGATCACCACTCTCTGCTGCTACTACTACTACTATTACTATTTCTACGGTGACTGCTCCTACTACTAAAACTGAAGGATCTGTAAATTCTTAGAAAAACACAGTAGAGATAAAAATGTAATAAAAATTTGTAATTTGTAATAAAATTGTAATAAAATTTGTAATAAAATTGCGTGGGTTTCTTAATAGGGATTAATAAAGTACTACATGGAAAATACTTTTTATCTAATAAGAAACAAAAGTAAACAACACCCTTTCTTAAGTAAGTTTGAACTTGCTCAGTTGTGGCTGCAATACAAAACCACAAAAAAATCTGCTATAGTCTGCTAAATCTGCTATAATATCTGCTAAATTTAATCGCAGTACAAAACAAAATTCTAAGGTGGCCAAATCGGCCCGGAATTGAAACTTGGAATCCTATTCTTGATGCTTGATGAATTTTGTTTTGTCATATACCCACAGCTATTACCAAAGGAAGATGCTTTGTCATTGTCAAGGGGGGTGTCGTGCCTGATAACTAATAAAGTGCCTTTTTCTGCCCCAGTTTTCCAACTTTTCATGTGTTCTAAAATACGTTATGAATTATATTAAAGAGGCTTAGGAATGAGGTTGAAATTAATCTTTTCCTTAGTTTTATCGGGGAGAGTTGCCCTTCACCCTCCCTTGCCCTTTGCCCTCCCTCCAAAAACATTTGATTAAAATTTCGAAATATCCATCTTGTTCAAAACAGTCTAAAGGTCAAATAACAACGTCTATGGGGGTAAGATAATCTCCGAAAGCTGTTCAGAGGGTTGCTGGACACAATCAAACACAGTATGTACATGCTGGTTGTCAAAAGGACGTATCAGTAATATCTCAGGAGTGGTTGGGGGTATTAGGTTAAAACTTTCTGGGTGTGTTGAAGGAATGTTGAAAGTGATTAAAAAGCCAACCAGTCCACGTCCTTACGCTTTGAAATGTCCCTTTTCCTCAACACTTATTAAAATTTTGAAAAGTTGAGTTTGTTCAAAACAGCCAAAAAGTATCTCGCCTTTGGGGACACACCGTATCCCCAAAAGGTGCCTCAGTAAATCTAATTTATCAATTTTTTCAAGACATTTAAAGACAATTTATTAAGACATTTTTCTTCAAGACATTTTTTCAGACGTTTCAAGGCATTTCAAGACATTTTACGCCGGAATCTAACGAGCAATTCTAACAAGACCCCTACAATCTAATTTCAAAGGGCTCCCTAGCCTAACCCAATAATCAGAGGACTATAGCATCTAATTTCCCGGGGGGTGCTATTATCCAATTCCATTCGAGGCCTAGCAAACGATTTTATCGGGGGCCCTAACCCAGCCACCCGGGACCCTAGCAACCAATTCCTTAGGGTTCCTAGCAGTCAATTTCAAGGGGGCCCTAGCATCCAATTTCACTGGTAGCTTCTAACCTAACCAAACCAATGGGGCCATAGCATCCGATTCAACCGGGAACCTCAGTGAACAATTCTAACGGGGTGCCTTAGCAACCAACAAAATTTTTTTCAAGATGTTTCATAATTTCTTTGGTTGTCATGTAATAGGGGAATGTTTACTTATGTTAAGGATGAAACAACCTTGCGTGATATGCTAGACTTCAGGGCCCGTGGGGTACCCCGCTTGTAACTGAGCACAGCACACTCAAGGGATGCTACATAATGACGGTACATACACGGGAAGGTACATAATGCTTTAAGGTATTTCGTTTTCTTTCAAGACATTTGATTCGTCCCCATTAGGATTCGAAAGGGCATTTCCATCTAATGGATCTGTACCCTAGACAGCTGGACTATAAAAACCATTCTAATATTGTGAGTCCAGAAATATATTTTACGAAACAACTATTTCCACATGCGGAGGATTCCCGTGTCCCACTTAATAGAATGATTAAATAGATCGCATGTTTCTAACCCTTTCCACATGACTGCAAAAATGCCTCCACAACCTATTCATTTTTGTTCCGTTAGATACACCTGCATGTTACAGCACTATTAATGTTCTAAAGTGATCTAGACAGGATGACTTACATAACAGATATTACATAGCATTGGTGTTTGATTTTTCATTACGTAAATGATTACATATTGAGGTTTTATCCTGAAAGATGTAATCTAAACAGGCATAGACCTTTTATTGTGCATACAAATTTCATTATTAGAAAAACACTATAAAATAATGAAATCACAGAAAGATCAGTAAGAACCCAACAAGCAAAAAAAAACGTGAAAACCTGATATAAGATAAAATATAAGGAAAAAAACATGAAATTACAGACAAGTAGTTAAAACTCAGCAAATGGAAAAAAACCTGAAAAAGCTGGTATGGGATAAAATAGAAGTAAAACTAACTGTGAATTAAAGGAAGACAGAGTTCTAGAAGCCAGCTCTAGAGGGGAGGGGCTGGTTATTAAAGTTAAATTTAAGCCATGTAAAGAAGCATTTCTTAGAAGTTTTTAATGGAAAAACGGCGTTTCTCTGAGCCAAGACTATGCAGATTTCACACCATCGTAACAATATCCGGATGACCCACCCTACTAGTCAGCAATTCCAGCAGAACCCCCTAGCATCCAACTCCAATAAGGGCCCCACTAGCAGCCAATTCCAGAGGGGGAACTGTTATTGGAGGTAAATTGAAACCAAATTAAGAGTTATTTCCGAGATTTTTAATAGAAATGAGTTATTTTGGAGAGGTGTTTTATGAAAATTTTCATATATTTGACTCGATCTTATATTTCAGTTCCCCCAAGCGCTTATCTCTTCGGCTATATCTTACCTCGGATGACTTATCTCTTCGAGCGTTTAAGGCAATAATGCATTATATTTTACCGTACCTGCTTTTTTTTATAAGCCTGTCACTTGAAAAAATCATTTTCCCTGAGCAGCTAAAAGTGATACCACTTCATAAAGGTGGTCCTAAAAAGAAAATTGAGAATTGGAGACCGATTTCAATCCTTTCATTTTTTTGAAATTATTAGAAAAAGTTGTTCATAAACGTCTACATAGTTTTGTACAGACTAACGGTTTGCTGAGTGAGACCCAATTAGGAATTTGCAAAGGGCACTCAACGATGAATGCTTTGCAGCAACTTACGTAATCAATTAACAGTTGTATCGACAGAGGTAAGACACTTTTGTCTGTATTTGTAGCTACTTGCAGAGCATTCCATACAGTTGATTTTCAAACACTGCAAAGTCGGATGGAGTCGTTAGGTGTCCGCAGAAAGTGTTCAAATTGGTTTGAAAGTAATCTCACAGGGAGATTCATCAAAGTAGCGTTGAATGTTGTGCACTCAGCAGCATTTCCAGGGACGTGTGTAGTACCACAAGGATCAGTGTCAGGTTTGCTGCTTTACCTCATCTATGCTCATTTCATGATCTTTGTTTGAAAGATGTGTGTCTTCTCTCGTTTTCTGATTGTATCGTTTTAACTGTTTTGCCTCATCTGTGAAGGACCTCGTAAGAAAAGCAAACCTCGCTTAAAGATTATCAATCTTTCATATTTTCATTAATCTATTATCATTTTTTAAATTCACTTATCTATTTATTTATCTGTTTTTTCATATATATATATAGGCTATAATTTATTTTTGGTCTATTTATAATAGTTCTCATTAAATAGTTGACCTTTAAGTAAATATTCAAGTTAATAGGTAAGTATTTACGTGATCTTCTGCGCGACCGCAAACTTTCATAGGTTTTCTCCAGCGTGAAAGCATTGCTTAATTTATTTATTTGTTAGTTAATTTGAATTAATAAACTTATAAACTTATGAGCTTATGATCTAGATCAAAAAAATTTTGAGAATAAACTTAATTCAACCGTCTTCCCTAACCCAGCTGTGCCATTGCTCTGAATTTCTAGCAGAATTTTTCTCTCTCTCTCTCTCTCTCTCTCTCTATCTCTTTTCTTCTCTTTCTCTTTTTTTCTCTCTCTCTCTGTCTCTCTTTGCATCCATTTTAATGGTAATACCAGAATGGTGGTGATAGGATCTATTAACAGGTAGCGTGTTACCGGAACCATAACCAAGAAGTTCAACTTCGTCATCAGCTAATAGTTTTATGTTTGTATTCTTTTTGAGTACTATCATGTCTTGAAATTTTACTCTCACATATCCACCCTTAGTAATAGTGAATTCTTTTTGTTGTCAAAAGAATCTAAGCGCTCACTGTCCTGACAAAGCACGCATACATTTCCAATAGTGTTATCACTAGTACTTGTTCCATAGTTCCAATATTTTTCTTTGTAAGTATTCAACACTATGATAACTTTATCATGTGCACAATCTGTCTTGAAACATTGAATCTTCACTTTTAATGAATGACGTAAGCGTTTACCCTTCCAATGTACAAAAAAACTGATTGAAAACATAAAATAAACTAAGTAGTGTCAATTACCAGCCATAGAGTACCACAGGGCAGCCGAATAAGAAACCATGTTCACTAGAGGTTACATTTCATTCTAAGACACGGAAAAAATTACGAGTATAAAAAACCTTAAGCCCCCAAAAACTCTAAGTCCCTCCAAATTATATTCTGAGTCTAAAAATTCTTAGTCCAAAAAATATAAGTCCAAAAAAGGCTGGGACAAAAGTAGGGGAGGAGTTTTGGGGGCCCTTTGAGTTGGGACATGTATGACCATGAGTTCCCTCTAAAAAATACCGTTGGTTCATTTTGGAACATAAGTACCCCGGTTTACTTTACCCAAGCGCGAGTGATAAGAAAAAAGGGATTTTGTCACTTTTTGATTCATTGAAATTCGCTTTAAATTACAAAATACGTCCTATTTACTTTACTCAAGTGTGTGTCATTCAACCCAAACAAAAAAGAATGTTTATAGAATTGTCACGGGATTACTGAATATTAAGTATATATCTTCAGTACTATGTTGGTGGGAAAGGGCCATGACCGGATCTAGTTGCTAGGTAAACCAGTTATGCAAATTTTGTGTTTGTGGTCCCTGTTACAGGACCACAAACAAAAAGCCATTTCATTCTGAAGGAGTTTTATGTCCAAAGAATTAATGGGAGAGTTGGACTGAATTTCCCAATATTGACACTTTCCTTCCCTAATGATAAAGTCACCTACTAATGAAGACACTTTCCTTCCCAAAATTTTTCTAACCCGTATATTAGTCATAAAGTCCCATTGAATTTGCCCCAATCTTCCCATGCCTCACACTCTGTAAATTTTAACGGGTTTATAATCAAAAGTAAGATCTCTACTGTCCATGAGAAGGTGATATTAAGCTTAATAGGTGAACAGTGACAAATTCACTGTTGCAAAGAATGTGAGTAATTTTTTTATTTTAGTTTATTATTTAAGAATTTCATTTATCTGCATAATGTCTTTTCTACATCCTGTATAATTTTTGAAAAAAGACTACTTATATTATAACTACACATACAGATAATGTTTTTCTACTCGAACTCAATTGATTCATAAGATAAATATCTAAAGCCTCTTATCTAATATATATCTTAAATCTAATATATATCTCTTATCTAATATATATCTCTAATATATATATTAATAATATATATATCTCTTATCTAATAATAATATTATATATATATAATATATATATATATATATATATATATATATATATATATATATATATATATATATATATATATATATATATATATATATATATATATATATATATATATATATATATATATATATATATATATATATATATATATATATATATATATATATATATATCTCGATGAATATCTAAATATCTTAGAAGTCTCTCAATGACTTCTAACCCTCTTCGCTCTAAAATTACCAACAAAAACAGCATTGCTGTAGATTCAAGTAAATGATGAGACTTGTTTCCTGTTACAAATGACAACATCATATCTAGATACAGAAACCCATTTGTGAGCCATTCTTCATTCTCCTTCGTTGGGCTCTTTGTTATTGTGGTAAGGTTTCATTCTTATAAGATGCTATTAAGATTGTAAATAGGAAAATCTTCTAAGAAGGGGTTAGGTATTTTTAGCGTTAAAATGATGTTTATTTCCATGACAATAAAGCCCGTTAGAAAATTTTATTTGATTGCAGAAGCTTGGATGTCATATTAAATTGCTCTTTTATGTTAATTCTAATCAAGCTGTTTTACTTATTAAGTGATCCAGCCTTCTTCCAGCAGCTGGATTTTCTTAAGTTTCTTGAATTTTTTCCCTTATTTTTAGATCCTTGAACAGTCAAATTTTAGATCAATTCAACCATATTCCTAACGTTGCTAGGGAATGATCTAACAAGAAATATCCTGACTCCCTCACTCAGCCATAGTTAATTCTGAAATTAACTTTATCTTAATTAAATTAACTGTAAATTAACATTTGATTAAATTTAAATCCTTACATCCCGATTCCCCATCTAATGGATACTACTTAAAAAACAAACAATTTAGCAATAAATATTTAGTTGTTTTTGATACACAAAATAAAAGTAAAAATAGATCCATTCTCTAGACAAAACCCTAGGCTCGGTGCTTGGACCAGAGCTATTTTTTAGTCTTCCCAATATGCAGTAGATTTCACACTAGGAAAATTTAAAACAGTATTTTTTGTAAAATTATGTGTTTTTATCATGTTGTCTGCAAAGGTTTTATTAGAAAATAAGGTTTTAAACGGTTTTATTCAACAATGTTTGTTTTGAAAATCAAATCATAAAATTAAAAGATGCCTAAGTAGTCAAACACCTTAGGTCCTCATTTCTGTAGATTATGAGCAAGCGTTCGATTCTGTTTATTGAACAGCTTTAGCCAAGGTCCTTGTGTAGTATACCAGACAAATACAAATACATGATTAGAGCTATGTACGAGAATGACACTGCTGTGGTTAAGGTAGGAAATGAGGTTAGCAGCTGGTTTTGTCAAACAGTTTGTGGTAACGAACAGTAAGGAGCGACCCGGCTCAATAGTAAACGAAACTCTAAATAACGGAATTTTGATGCTAAAATATACATCAAAAGAATCGGATTTTCATGCTGATTTTAAATATATAAGTTTCATCAAATTTGGTCTTTGTCATCAAAAGTTACGAGCCTGAGAAAATTTGTCTTATTTTAGAAAATAGAGGAAAACACCCCCTAAAAGTCACAGAATCTTAACGAAAATCACACCATCGCATTCAGCGTATCAGAGAACCCTATAGCAAAATTTTCAAGCTCCTATCTAAAAACATGTTGAATTTCGTATTTTTTGCCAGAAGACAAATCACGGGTGCGTGTTTATTTGTTGTTTTTTTTTTCCCAGGGGTCATCGTATCGACCAAGTGGTCCTAGAATGTTGCAAGAGGGCTCAGTCTAACGGAAATAAAAAGTTCTAGTGCTTTTTTTAAGTGACCAAACAAATTGGAGGGCACCTAGGCCCCCTCCCACGCTCATTTTTTCTCCAAAGTCAACAGATCAAATTTTTGAGATAGCCATTTTGTTCCACATAGTCAAAAACCATAATAACTAGGTCTTTGGGAATGACTTACTCCCCCACAGTCCCTGGGAAAGGGGCTGCAAGTTACTAACTTCGACCAGTGTTTACATATAATTACATAAAAAAAACTAGTTTTTTTAACTGAAAGTAAGGAGCGACATTAAAACTTAAAACGAACAGAAATTACTCCGTATATGAAATGGGTTGTCCCCTCCGCAATCCCTCGCAGTTTACGCTAAAGTTTGACTCTTTACCACAATTGCGCTTTTTAAAACAATTAAAAGCTTTAGCATAAAGAGCGAGGGATTGCGGAGGGGACAACCCATTTCATATACGGAGTAATATCTGGTCTTTTTAAGTTTTAATGTCGCTCCTTACTTTCAGTTAGAAAAACTAGTTTTTTTTTATGTAATATTAATCAGAAGTCAAGCAGAGTCTCTCCCCTTTTAACGTACTTTTGGTGACAAAGACCAAATTTGATGAAACTGATATATTTAAAATCAGCATGAAAATCCGATTCTTTTGATGTATATTTTAGCATCAAAATTCCGTTTTTTAGAGTTTCGTTTACTATTGAGCCGGGTCGCTCCTTACTACAGTTCGTTACCACGAATTGTTTGATAATGGTTATTGGGAAGTGTACAGTCGTTTTCAGGGGGATTTTTTTGGTTTTGGGGGTGGGGTTGAGGGGAGGGGGCTATGTGGGAGGATCTTTCCTTGGAGAAATATGTCATGGGGGAACAGAATTTCAATGAAAAGAGCGCAGGATTTTCTAGAATTACTAAAAAAAAATGAAAAAATAAACATGGAAAAATTCTTTCAATTGAAAGTAAGGAGTACCATTGAAACTTAAAACGAACAGAGATTATTACGCATATGGGGGGTTCTAAAAATACTTTAGCATAAAGAGCGAGGTATTTAGGAGGAGATAAATACCTCGCTCTTTATGCTATAGTATTTTTAGTAGTTTCAACTATTTATTCTGGCCTTTCTGATTCAGGGGTCATTCTTAAAGAATCGGCACAAAACTTACGATTTAGTGTAAATAGCGAGGTATTAACGAGGGTACAAACCCCCTCATAAACATAATAAAAATTTAAGAATATAAAAGTTTGTTACGTAAATTAATTCTTAAGTTACGTATATTTTTTACTAATAAAAAAATTCGTTGAAAATTAAAATTTATAGTTGCCTTTTTGTGTAACCAAAAAATTGCATGGCAACTAGGCCTCCTTCCCCATCCCATATTTCTCAAAATCGTCTGATCATTTAGTCAAAAGCCATTTAGCTAAAAAAGGAATTAAAATGTAAATTTCATTTTAATAATTTATGTGTGGAGAGCCAAAATCAAACATGCATTAATTCAAAAACGTTCAGAAATTACATAAACAAAATAGTTTTTCTAACTAAAAGTAAGGAGCGACATTAAAACTTAAAACGAACAGAAATTACTCCGTATATGGAATAGGTTGTTCCCTCCGCAATCCTTCGCTCTTTACGCTAAAGTTTGACTCTTTACCACAATTGTGCTTTTTAAAACAATTAAAAGCTTTAGCATAAAGAGCGAGGGATTGCGGAGGGGACAACCCGTTTCATATACGGAGTAATATCTGTTCGTTTTAAGTTTTAATGTCGCTCCTTACTTTCAGTTAGAAAAACTAGTTTTTTTATGTAATATTAATCAGGAGTCAAGCAGAGTCTCTCCCCTTTTATATGGATCATTTTGATGGACTTTGTCTTAAGGAGCACAGGTAAGACAATGGGAGACTAGGGAATCTAATGGGGAGGAAAAACTCTCCAAGATGAACGTGTTGAACAAAATAAATGAACTTTTAGCGGTTTAGCGAGTTCAGGGTGCTAGAATAGGTATGACAATTAATGTTAAGAAGACTAAGTAACTAAGGCTAGGAATAAGTGAAGATGAAAAGGTGAAACTTGGCAACGATTGAATAAAAAACAAAAGTTTCTTAACTAAAAGTAAGGAGCAACATTAAAACTTAAAACGAACAAAAGTTACTCCGTATATGTAAGTGGCTGCTCCCTCCTCAACGCCCGATCTTTACTCTAAAGTTTGACTCTTTCTCTCAACTCTACTATTTAAAACAGTAAAGAATTTTAGCGTAAAGAGCGGGGCGTTGAGGAGAGAACAACCCATTCATATACAGAGTAATTTCTGTTCGTTTTGAGTTTTAATGTCACTCCTTACTTTCAGTCAAAAAACACTTGTTTTTTTTTATTTAATTTCTGAACGTTTTTGAATTAATGTATGTTTTGATTTTGGCTCCCAACGGATGTATAATTGAAACGAAATTTGCATATTAATTAATTTTTTTGGCTAAATGGCTTTCTCATAGTTTTGATTGGACGATTTTGAGAAAAAAAGAGTGGAGGAGTAGGCTTAGCTACCCTCCAATATTTTGTTATTTAAAATGGCAACTAGAACTTTTAATTTTTTACGAACGTTTTTACTAGTAAAAATATCCGTAACTTACGAATTAACCTACGTAACGAACTTCTATATTCGTATGTTCTTATTACATATATGATGGGTTTCACCCCCTAGTCAATACCTCGCTTTTTACACTAAAGCTTAAAGTTTGTCCCAATTCCTTACGAATTACCCCTGAATTACAAAGGCCGTAAAATAAACAGTGGAAATTAATAAAATTACTTTAATGTAAAGAGCAAGGTATAAGGAGGGGATTAACCTCTCATATGCTTAATAATTTCTGTTCGTTTTAAGTTTCAATGCGGCTGCTTACTTTCAGTTGATAACTCTTGTTCATATTTACTTTTCATTGTTTTTTGAAAAATGCTTAAAATCCTGCGCTCCCTTAATGGAAATTTTCTTTTACTATGACAAATTCCTCCATGGAAAGTTCCCCCCACATAAAACCCTCCCTCAACCAAAAAAATCCCCCTGAAAGCGTCATTACACTTCCCAATAACCATTAATATGTAAACACTTATCAAAGTTTGTAGCCTGTAGAATATATGGTCATTTTGCCAATTGAACTTTGCCTTTAAGCATTTTCTTGCAGTTTCAATAAAATTCTCAATTTCTTTCTTGAGATATGGTTTTTGACAATGTGCATACACATAGTGTCTTTTGATTGAATTCAAATTTACCTTCAATATTTTAAATGTAGTTCTGTGGTTGTTGCAGTAGTAGCGGAGGCAGTAGTAGCAATGGCGGTTGTAGTAGTAATAGTAGCGTACAAACATGTATTACCTTGGTACAAGTAGCGTACTTCTTTATCATTTCTTAAAAGTTTCTAATTAATATGCTCAGTTATTCCTTAGTTAAACACTTTGGAACCTCTGTATATACGAAATGTATGATTTAACGTTCAACGAAATGTTGATTTAGTTCCACATTCCCCTCAACTTTCTTTGAAAGACAAACCTGAATGTCTTTTGTCGTTTTGGAAAGTAAAGGTCAAACATGCATACCTTTTCAATAACATATACTATGTGTAAATAGTGAAAAAATGCTTAACTTACAGTCCTTGTTTTTGGGGCTGTGGGGTGGTTGATGTCTCCGAAGGTATAACTCTAGGGTCTTTCAACAATATTGAAGAAATAAGACGTCTCAAAATTTTGATTTGATGTTTCTTTTGGAAAATGATGACAGAACGAAGAAAGGAGGTGGGGGGAGGGTGGTTGCCCTGAATTCATTTTTGAATCTTAAAAAGAGCACCATAACTTCCAATTTCTAATCAAATGAGGCCTATCTAAAGTTTATACGACCACCTAAAAAAAAAAACCTTATATGCCCTCGGACATAACCTATAACCCTTGCCTTCAGGTTCTGAGGGGACTATTTCAACCATGAAGGCCTTTTTCTTTAATTTTTACACTACTCTCAAAATTTCTATCGGGTGCACTTGGGGAAAACGTGGGATGGGGCTAATAGCCCCCCTATCACTTTTGACTCTTAAAAAGAACACTTTCACTTCTGATTTCCAACTGAATGAGCGAAATCCGAAGTTTATGCGATCACACTTTCCATAAACACCTTAGATGTTAAAAATGGGCAACTTATATAACGGCCCTGAGGGCCTTTGGGGGGCATCCCCAAAGATGTTTTAATGGACCTTTCAAATGTGATTAACAAAATAGCCGTCTCAAAACTTTCATTGGATGTATTTGGAAAATGATAGCTGAGGGGAAGGGGGTGGGTGCCCTTCAATCCCTTTCGACTATTAAAAAGGCCACTAGAACTTTCATTTTTCAATCCAATGAGTCCACTTCGAAGTTTATGCGACCAAAATTTCCATAAAAACCCTATATGCCACTGGGCCATAAATTACAACCCTTACATTGAGGGCTTGAGGTGGGGGGGACTAATTGAAGAAATAATTAATGGACCTTTCAACTACATTGAACAAAATACTACTTATTCTACTACTACTACTTCTACAAACAACAACTTACCGCAGCAACAAGCCGCCTGAGGCCAACAAAGCTACATACTCTCCTCTTCCTTCCCAATCTATTCAAGGCCTCCATATTTACACTGTCCCAGGAAGTTCCCATTTCCTTTAAATCTTTCTTTTATTACATCCTCCCAACCCAAACGAGGACGACCTGCTTTCTGTTCAGCCCTCTATAATTGGCCAAAATGGACAATCTTTGGCAATTTGTCATCATTCATCATTCAGAACGTGCCCTAGCCATCTCTACCATTCTTTCAATATAGCCCGAGAAAGGGGTATAGAACGACATTTTTCGTACACTCAACTGTTTGAAATACGGTCAGTCCACTGGATACCAAGAAAAATCCATGGGCAATTTTCTAATTTTGGTTGGCAAACTTATCTGCCTATTCTTCCACACTTTTTAAACTGTGAAATCGCACCCTGAGCCTTGGCTATTTTTCTTTTAGCATCTTTACTGCTCCCAGCGTCTTTACTAAAAATTAAATAAAAAAAAAGGTTTTTAACTGAAAGTAAGGAGCGACATTAAAACTTAAAACGAACAGAAATTACTTCGTGTATGAAAGGGGCTGTTTCCTCTTCAACTTCCCGCTCTTTACGCTAAAGTTTGACTCTTTCTCTCAATTCTACTTTGTAAAACAGTAAACGACTTTAGCGTAAAGTGCAGGACCACACTGCCTTTCAAGAATACAACTACAGAAGAGAGAATAATGAGGACCTTTTTCCAAAGACAGTGAACCAATAAAATAGGTGTGTTTCGTTTGATTTCGATCGAAATCAAACGAAACTTGAATAATAATACATCCCTAAATAGAGACTTGGGTGAATACACACTTAACCCTATGTACACAAAATTAATTATAGAAAATAATCTAATTCAAAATAAACAAAATAGGAAAGGATAAAAACAAGCCCAATCCCAAAAGAACTACAAGATTAGCTGCAGAGAAGGCAAAGATTGCAATAAGAAATTATTCCAATTTTTAATAAATACAGTTAGTGAAATGAATGAATTTTTTTAGCTTGTAAAATGTTTGCTTTTATAACACAGTCGTGGCTGAACTTTCGTTAAGAAGTAATGATGCCAAGGCTAATTAAATCTTTAATGATCTTTAATCTAATGATCTTTAGCCGAGAACTTTTATTGTAAGTGTTTTATTGTTTATTATTTTCTTTGCTGAAGACGGCCCATAGATATAGGGCCGAAATATTCAAATAGGTTTGTAGGTTCACTGTCTTGGGAAAAGGTCCTCATTATTCTCTCTTCTGTAGTTGATTAAATTATAAAAAATAAGTTTTGTAACGGTAAGTAAGGAGCAACATTAAAACTTAAAACGAACAGAAATTACTCCGTGTATGAAAGAGGCTTTTCCTCCTCAATGCCTCGCTCTTTAAGCTAAAGTTTGACCCTTTCTCATAACTCTACGTTTTAAAACATTAAGAGTCCTTAGCGTAAAGAGTTGGGCGTTGAGGAGGAAAGGCCCCTTTCATAAAGCGAAGGAGGAGGCCTAGTTGCCCTCCAAGTTTTTTATTACTTAAAAAACAACTAGAACTTTTAATTTTTTAAAAACGTTTTCATTGGTAAAAAATATATATAACTTACAAATTAACTTACGTAACGAACTTCTATATTCGTATGGTTTTATTGCGTATATGAGGGGGTTCAACCCTAGTCGATACCTCGCTCTTTACACTAAAGCTTAGATTGTGTCCCAATTCCTTAAGAAAGACCTCTGAATCACAAAGGCCGTAGAATAAATAGTTGAAATTACTAAAAATACATTAGCGGAAAGAGTGAGGTGTAACGAGGAGGTAAGCCCCTCATATGCATAATAATTTTTGTTCGTTTTAAGTTTTAATGCTGCTCCTTACTTTCAGTAGAAAAAACTTTTCATATTTATTTTGTCATTGTTTTTTGAAATAAAGCTAGAAAATCCTGTGCCCCCTTCATTGAATTCTCTTTTACCATGAGAAGTCTCTCCATGGAAATATCCTCCCACGTACCCCCTCCCCTCAACTCTCCCCCTAAACCCAAAAAATCCCCCTGAAAACGTCTGTACACTTCCCAGTAACCATTACTATATGTAAACACAGGTCAAAGTTTTCAACTTGTTGCCCCTCCCAAGGGGACACGGGGGAGTAAGTCGTCCCTAAAGACATAGTTATTAGGTTTTTCGACTATGGTGAATAAAATGGCTACCTAAGAATTTTGATCTGATGACTTTTGGGAAAACATGAGCATGGGAGGGGGCCTAGGTGCCGTCCAATTTTTTTGGTCACTTAAAAAGGGCACTAGAACTTTTAATTTCCTTCAGAATGAGCCCTCTCACAAGATTCTAGGACTACTCAGTCGATACGATCACCCCTGGAGAAAAAAAAACAAAAAAAAACAAAAAAACAAGAAAACAAATAAACACGCATCCGTGATCTGTCTTCTGGCAAAAAATGTGAAATTCCACATTTTTGTAGATATGAGTATGAAACCTCTACAATAAGGTTCTCTGATACGCTGAATCTGATGGTGTGATTTTCGTCAAGATTGTATGACTTTTAGGGGGTGCTTCCCCCTATTTTCTAAAATGAGGCAAATTTTCTCAGGCTCGTTACTTTTGATGGGTATAACTGATCTTGATGAAACTTGTATATTTAAAACCAGCATTAAAACATGAAAATGCGATTCTTTTGATGTAACTATTGGTATCGAAATTCCATTTTTTAGAGTTTCGGTTACTATTGAACCGGGTCGCTCCTTACTACAGTTCGTTACCACGAACTGTTTGAAACCCGGCTCAATAGTAAATGAATTTGATATACCAATAATTAAATCAAAAGAATCGCATTTTAATACTGATTTTAAATATATAGGTTTGATCAAGTTTAGACTTACCCATCAAAAGTTAAGAGCCTGAGAAAACTTGCATTAGTTTAGAAAATAGGGGGAAACACCCATTAAAAGTCGAATTATACATGAAATTATACAAAATAATGCATGCTACTACTAATGCAACTACCGCTGCTATACTTACGGGAAACTTTTAAGGAGCGTTTAGGGGGAGTTTCAATTAAACTAAAAACTAAATGCATGCAGGTTTACGACATACAAGCAATATCATAGGCAACACCGCTCTAAAATAGCTAGATACATCATTGAACAATATACATCATATAGAACAGTCCAGCAGCTATGTCTCTAGGAATGCTGGGTATGTCAACCGCCCAAATCTATACAATTGGTCCATTATGTTTTAAAACTAAATGTAGCTTAAAAATTAAATCAAAATGTAGTTTGCGTTTGGTTGCCAATAATACGCCTCAGGAATATACCGAAGACAACTGGGGGTATTAATTGAAAATTTTCCAGGATACTACTATTACCTCTTCCACTCTTATAGTTTAAATCAATCAAAAGAGTATAAATGTACCCAGACTGTGAAATAGTATAGATAAAAAATTTTTAGGAATGATAATAACTTTCATTTGTCAGATGAACTTGAGGAGGTATAAACTTAAATTAAACACTACTCTTTATGTCAGGAATAAAAATTGTTGAAAAGGTTTCTGTAACATACAAACAGCAAGCCAAAATATGGATCATTAGAGAAATTAAATAAAAAAAAGTTTTTTTTAACTATAAGTAAGGAGCAGCATTAAAATTTAAAACGAACAGAAATTATTCCGTATATGAAAGGGGCTGTATAATGTATAATGTAATTTAAAGTATAAATGTACCCCTCCTCAACGCCTCACCCTTTTCGCTAAAGTTCGACTCTTTCTCACAACTCTACTTTTAAAAACAATAAAAAACTTCAGCGTAAAGAACGAGGCGTTGAGGAGGAGACAACCCCTTTTAAACATAGAATAATTTCTGTTCGTCTTAAGTTTTAATGTCGCTCCTTAATTGCACTTAAAAAAAAACTTTTTGTTTAAATTTAGTTTCTGAACGTTTTTAAATTAAGGCATGTTTTGTTTTTGGATCACCGTACATAATTAATTAAAACGAAATTTACATATTAATTTTTTTGGCTAAATAACTTTCTCATAGTTTTGATCAGACGATTTTGATGAGAAAAGGGGTGAGGGAGGAGACTTAGTTGCCGTCCAATTTTTGGTTACTTCAAAAGGCAACTAGAGCTTTTTTTACGAACGTTTTCATTACTAATAAATATACGTAAGTTACGAATTAACTTACATAACAAACTTATATATTGTTATATTTTATTACGTATATGAGGAGGTTCGTCCCCTCGTCAATGTCTGGCTCTTTACACTAAAGCTTGACCTTGTCCCAATTCTTTAAGAATGACACCTGAATCACAAAGGCCGCACAATAAATAGTTGAAATTACAAAAAATACTTTAGTGCAAAGAGCGAGGTATTGAGGAGGAGACAAACCCCCTTATATACGTAATAATTTCTGTTCGTTTTAGATTTAAATGCTGCTTACTTGCAGCTGAAAAACTTTCTTTCATTTATTTTCTCATTTTTGTTTTGTTTTAAATAATGCTAGAAAGTCCTAGGGCCCCTTCATGGAAATTCTCTTCCCTCATTATAAATTCCCCCATAGAAAGATCCTCCTATGTAACCCCTCCCATCGACCCTTCCCCACTCCTTAACGTGGAAAAATTCCCCTAAAAACGTCTGTCATGAAAATACTCTTCCCTGATGACAAAATCCTCCATGGAAAGATCTTCCCACTTAACCCCCTCCCCTCAACCCCTCAACAACAAAAAACAACATGAAAACGTCTGTACATTTCCCAATAACCATTACTATATGTAAATAATGGTCAAAGTTTGTAACTTGCAGCCCCTTCCCCGTAGACTTTGGGGGATTAAGTTGTCCCAAAAGACATAATTATTTGGTTTTTTGACTATGCTGAACAAAATGGCTGTCTCAAAATTTTTATCCAGTGAAATGGGAAAAAATTGAGCGTGGAGGGGGGGCCTAGGTGCCCTCAAATTTTTTTTGCCACTTGAAAAGGGCACTAAAAATTTTTATATGCGTTAGAATGAGCCATCGTGCGACATTCAAGGACCGTGTATGCGTGTAAAAAAAATAAACACGCATCCGTGATCTGTCTTCTGGTAAAAAATACAAATTCCACATTTTTGTAGACAGGGGCTTGAAACTTCAACTGTAGGGTTCTCTGATACGCTGAATCCGATGGTGTGGTTTTTGTTAAGATTCTATAACTTTTAGGGGATGTTTCACCCTTTTAGGGTTTGTTTCAGGCTCGTAACTTTTGATGGGTAAGATTAAACTTGATGAAACTTATGTATTTAAAGCCAGCATAAAAATGTAATTCTTTTGATGTATCTATTGGTATCAAACTTCAACTTTTTAGAGTTTGTTTATTTTTGAGCCGGGTCATTCGTTACCACGAACTGTTTAACAATAAAAATATTTAAATGTTATTTTTTCATGACTATGTCAATAAAATCCAAAAAATTAATTTAAAAACTTTTTCCACAAAAAAAGTTTTTCAAAGAAAAATTAAGAACTTCACTATTCCAAAAATAAGCAAAAATAAATTTAAATTACCTTCCAAGCAGAAAGCTACCACAAATCAACATCAATAAATAAATGATACTCAAATTGAACAAAAATTTTAATAAATAACCGAGTCAAACCCAAAACAAGCAAAAATTAACATGAGTAGAACTAACAACCCCTATGCCCTCTCAAGACCAGAAATTACTTTGCACTTTACTGAAAACCAAATGCATTTAAAATGTTTTCACATTTTTTACTTTAAAGAGATCAAAAAAATTTAAAACTTTAAGGAATAAATATAATTGTATTTAAGCTATACTAAACTGACAATCCACAGTCAATTCCTTTTTTGTAAAGTGTAAATTATGTTCTCCATTTCTCAATGTTTAATATGCCAGTCTGAAGATTCTATATAAGCATTTTTAATCCTCATACAAATTTATTTATTTATTTATTTATTTGTTTATTTATTTGAAAACCCTTCAATCATACGAAATGAAAAAGACGGAGCACGAACATATAAATATAAGAAAATATATAAGAACATATCAGAGGAGACATAACTAGAAAGAGACTCAACTAACAAAAGGGCAAACAATATAACACTAAAATGAATAAAACGAAAAAAGATCTATTGTAAAAGGAGATTATACCAATCGTGATCTACTATTTTAATATTTTGTCTTTTGATTACATTTTCAACTGCAACATGAGGGTCGGTTATGTGATACTTTTTAATGAGGATTAAGTTTCTATACCGGGGAGGAAAACGTAGGAGGTATTTAGCAAAACGGAAGAAAAGCGCACGGATTTTAGACAATTCAGCCTTCGAGAATAGTTTCCAAAATGGAGCCAGGTACAGAATATGAGGTAAAACAGTAGCGTTATATAGGCTGGCAAGGAGGGGGCGGCTAAAACGGAATTTAGCAGAGACTATGGAAGCATACGAGCCGGAGATTCGTCGATTGATGTTTTTGATCAGTAGAAGACGTGTATGCCTTAGAGACGAGGCAATAGGGACTCCGAGGTAATTTATGTGGTCAGCAATATTCACGAGATTTTCACCAAAAAGCAGTGAAGGCACGTGTGGTGTTTTTTGCCAATTGAAGAGAACTATCTCGGTTTTCTCAGTGTTAAAACTGAGGCCAAGTTTTAGATATTCGGTTTTAAGCGTTTTAAAAATGTCAGAAGCTTTTTGCAATGTTCTACTTAAGTTCAAGACGTCGTCGGCGTAGCATACTAAGGAGGTGTCTATAGAGGAAAGAATGCATGAGGTTGGGCATTTATCTTGTGCTTGAAGAACATAATTATTGAACAAATGAGGGAGGAGACAGCTCCCTGGCGGGCACCCTTCAAAACGAGGATCAATTTTTCATGAGGCCGGGGAGGCAAATTTTTGTCGGGAGGAAGCTTTAGGCGAATGGACAGCCTCGAGTACATATCACGTAGGGATCGAACTATGCAGGGATTCAGACCTCGTTGTGAAGCTTTTAATAACATTGCAGCGTGTATGAGTGAATCGAATGCACGGCTGATGTCATGACTAGCTAAGGCTATGCTCTCTCTAGAAAAATCCGCATCGAGTAGCACACTCACTACAGCCGTCAAGGCATCGGCACAACCAGTGCGGTGCTTAAATCCGAATTGACGTGGCGGGGTGTAGCATTTAGTTTCCAGTTCATTAATGAATAGAAGCTCGAATAGTTTACATTAAGATGTGGCGACTGTAATGGGGCGGAAAGACGAGCATTTGATTTCATTTTTCCCTTTCTTCGGAATGGGGGTAAGATCCCCTACGCAGAAAGATGAGGGAACAACACCTTGCGTGAAGATCATCTGCATAAGAAGCGAAAGATGCATAGCGAGAACCGAACCACCATGTTTAATATGGATAGCGCTAACACGGTCAATTCCGCAAGAAGACTTATTTTTCAACCGACGAATTGCTTGAATAACGGACTCTAAACTGACAACAAAATCACAGTGCGGAGGCTTATCAAGGAACTCATCCAATTCTCTCTCGTACATGTCTTCAAGCTGGGGGTTAGGAGCAGCAAATTCACTCGCATAATGAGAATACCAATCCTCGACGGGGATTTCAGACGACGACAACAGAGGGGTAGGCTTTGCCAAAGATACAGACTTGAAAAGAAAATTTCGATCCTGTTTTGCACGGGCGGAATAGCTATCAACGAGATATTTGCGGTGGAGGGAGAGCGCCTTCGAGAATCTACGCTTCGTAGTCAGTCTGATGCTATTAATGGTACCAGATCTTGGGCGCCCACAATCTTTCCATACCGAAAACCAGAATTTTGCTCGATGACAAGCGGCCACCAGCGAATGATTTTCGGGCCACTCTTGCACCATCCCTTTACGAACTTTTACTTTAGGTACCGCTAACCTCTCAGCATGAAGGAGAGCATGACAAATTTCAGTACAATAAATTTTGAGACAAATTCGGACTTCTTCTTTAGAGAGATCTTTCGGTTTTTGGAGGAGATTAAAGGGAATACGGATTTTATTAAGAATTTCTTCTGTCGCCCGAGCAAATAGTTGCTTATCAGCCTTAAGCCAATCAAGACGAAATTTAGGCTGTTGAGTTTCCTGGCGGGTTTGGTGACCATTCGAAGAGACAATATGTACAGAAGTACATATTGTACTTCTGTACACATTTCTCATAAATTATGAGAAATGGCAACATGGTCTAGATTTGACACACTGGAGGAGCTGTGAATATATGTAAAATCCCTATCTTTTCCTACCACAGCAAGGTAATCACCAAAAAGATTCTTAATCAAAGAGGTACGAGATGATTGTAAAGAAGAAATCTCAGAAAGGTTGCAGTTGAAATCTCCAATTACTACACAAGAAAAACCCTGGCGCTTAATTTTAGATATACATGAATTTAGTTTCTCACAAGAAAGGGCAAAAAGACGTTCTGAACGCTCATCTTTATAATCTGTTGGCAAATACACGTTAATAAATACACAACTTTCAATTCGTACTGCAAGAAAATTGTCAAACTTTTCGAATAGACTGGACAGAATACATGACCGAACAAACGTAGCTAGGCCTCCTGAAGGTTTTCCTCGGCTGCCACTCTGTTTAGCTGGGACTTTGTAGGCCTTCGTGGTATGATTCAGTTCTAGCAGGTTTTCATTTTGCACGGTAATAAAGTGCTCTTTAATGCACACTACATCATGTTCGACACTTAAATCACTAAGGATCGGGAGCTGCTCAACGAACGAGCCATTGATGTTCCATGAAATGAAGCTATAGCACTTGCTCATGATTTCTGTAGTTGCCTGTTTTTGGGACAACTAATACTGTAGCAGGTATGACCCGGCACTTTACACTCTACACAAAAAGAAAGTTTTGAGCAGGGAGCTTCGCGCGTGGAAATGTGCTCATGCGAGCCACATTTTGAACATGTTGATGGATTTTCACAGTTGGAAGCTAGATGGCCTATCCTGTGGCAGTTGAAACAACGGCGCGGAAGGAAGACAAATTCTTGGGCTTGTAATCGTTCGTAGCCAATTCTAACCGAGTTTTCAAGGAAAACTTCAAGATCACTCCGCGTCTGAAAATATACTTTATATGTTCTCGACTTTCCACACTGGGTTACCTTCGTACATTTTGGTATTAATTCTTCCAGCTTCGAGTGATCGATATCCTCCGGCACGCGCTTGACCACGCCGATATAAGCAGATTCTTTTAATGAGGCATTTAGACTTGGGCTTGATGTTTTCATAGTTTCAACTATTTTTGTGGCTGCTATCTTAGTTCGAACGACAAGTTTCTACTCGTTTTTGGTGCGTTTTAATTCCGTAACGTCTTCCACAGAGTTCTGGCACATGGAGTCCAAGAAAACCTTGCGTTCGTTTGGACCTTTAAGGTCAGTTGGTGGGTTTTTCACCATAACAGCGTATAACGACTTTGAGGGGGGTGCACAATTTAAGGATTGCTGAGAGGGCTTAGGCAGGCTCATTTGAGGGTGGGTTAGCGTTGCTAGAGCACCGTCCAACTTCCTAGACATTTCGTTTATTTTAGAAATAGCTGTGGCGCTAACGCCATCGCCTATTGCGGGAACTTCACAGGGGCTGAATATCACGAATTTAGGAATGTTCACTTTTTGCTTCGCGGCGTTTACTAAGGTTTTCGACATTTCGATTAGGCTCATTAAGTTCTGTATGGAGAATTCGTTTAGCTAGTATAATTGTCTCATGGTCGTAGTAGCCTACCGCTGATTTGATAATTGATTCCATTTTAATGCCATCATTAAGCGCTCTGCTAATGAAGTTCAATACTGCATTTAATATAAGTTTCTCACCCATCTTACGAGTCCCAAAGAAAATCCAAAAGCATAGTCCGTTAAACCGGTTCTGACGTCAAAATCTTGATAGTTATTGTAGGTCAGAAATTCACTGTAGGTACTTATCAAGTTCAAAGTCCCAAGATATTTGATATCAAATTCACAGCCCGGATACAATTCTCAAGACTAGAACACAATTCGCGCTTTACTCCAAAAAAAAACAAACAAATGACCGTGAATTGTCAGTAAAATTGATATGTACCTAAATTTCTTCCTCGTGGTTTTAATAGCATTTCATTTATGAAAGTAAGAAAGGTGAAAACATTTCAAATGTATTCTGTTTTCAGTAAAGTGCAGATTGCCTTCTGGTCATGAGAAGGCATAGGGTTTATCAGCCCTAATCATGTTAATTTTTGCTCGTTTTGAGTTTGACTCGGCTATTTATTTTAATTTCTGCTCGTTGTGAGTTTCATTTATCCATTGATAGTAATTCGTCATAGTTTTACGCTTGGAAGATTATTTGACTGTATTTTTGTTCATTCTTCCCTTATGGAGCTCTTTATTTGTCTTTGAAAAGCTCGTCTCGTGGAAAAAGTTTTTTTTTTAAATTAATTTCTGTTCGTTTTTTATTGACATAGTTTTTTTCATCGAAAAAAATATTGTATATCTTTTGAGTTTTCTTCAATAAGAATCCATAGTATGAGTTGCTAATTGTATGTTGGAAAACCTTTCAACAATCTTTAATCCTGGCACAAGCAGTATTTCTTAATTAAATTTTATAGCTTCTGAGAATGACCCAAAAAATAAAACTTACCTTCATTCCCAAGAGATTCTATCTATGCACTTTGACAACCTGGATACACTTCCACTCTTTTTATTTATTTAAATTGTAAAAGCAGAAGTAGAAATAGTAGTATCCCCAAAAGTTTCAACTTAATACCCCCAGTCGTTCTTGACATATTGCTGAGGTGTCTTATTGGCAACCATAAACACAGTGCCTTTTGATTTATTTTAAAGCAATTTGGTTTTAAAGCAGAATGAGTCATTTGCATAATTGTGGGGGGTTGACATGCCTAATATCCCTAAATGCATAGTTGTTGGACCGTTCAACTATGCTGAACAAAATGGCTGTCCCAAAATTTTGACTGGATGTGTTTGGAAAATGAATTGGCTTGAGAGAAGGCTGCCTGCCATCCAATCTCTTGTTACCCTTAAAAAGAGCACCAGGCACTCGTACTGTAACTGAAGCGCAAGGGAGAGGACTTCTCTCTTCAAATATCTAGCAAAACATTTTAAATGTATTTTGTTTTCAGTAAAGTGCAAATTATGTTCTGGTCTTGAGAAGGCAAGAGGGTTGTCAGCCTTACTCGTATTAATTTTTGCTCGTTTTGAGTTTGACTCGGTTGTTTATTGTATAATCTAAATAAACAAAATACGTTTAAAATATGTTCCCTTTTTAAGCTTAAATAACTAAAAATCATTTTAATTTTAAAGAATATAAATGAGTATATACATACAAAACTGACAGTCCCAGCCATTCTTTTTTCAGTGAAGTGCAAATTATGTTCCGGTCCTAGGAAGGTATGGAGGTTGTCAAAGATATGTACCTTATATGCCTCCAGGCATGTAACACACATTCCTCAGGGCTGTGTGTGGTGGATTTCATCCTCAAAGTTATAATCCCAGTCCTTTCAGTTACATTGAACAAAACGGTTATATCAAAATTTTGATTGGATGTATTTGGGGAAATGGTGGGCATGGGAGGGGCGTTAGTTGCCAATCTCTTTTGAATCTTAAAAGGACACTGGTCCTTTCAATTTGTAATCAAATGAGCTTTTTTTGAAGTTTCTACAACAACAAATGACCATTTCAAAATTTCTATTAGATGCATTTTGGGAAAACAGGATGTATGGGGGTTGTTATTCAACCTCTGGTCACTCTGAATCTTAATAAGGGCACTAAAACTTCTGATTGCAAATCCAATGAACAGACCTCAAAGTTTATACGATCACCCTTTCTATGCATACCTGATATGCCCCAAGGGCATAACATACAACTCATGCCCTAAAAATCGTGTGGGGTTGTCATCCTCAAAGACATAATCTAGGACCTTTCAAAGACGTTCAACAAAATGGCCATATCAAAATTCTTATTGAATGTTTTTGGGGAATGGTGGGTGTGGGAGGGGGGTTAGTTGCCCTCCAATAACTTCCGACTAAAAATAGCACTAGCCCTTTCAACTTCCAATCGAATGAGCTCTTTTTGAAGTTTTTACGACAACGAATGGCCATCTCAAAATTTCCATCACATGCATTTCTGGAAAATACAAGATGTGGGGGGGCACCTTCCGATCACTCTGAATCTTAAAAGGGCACTAGAACATATAATTTTCAATCAAATGAGCCTGCTGTGGAGTTTTTACAATAACCCTTTCTATATATACCTTATATGCCCCCAGGGCATGGCTTAAAACCTTTGTTATGATGGCTGTGGGGGTTGACATCCTCAAAAACATAATTTTTGCATCTTTTAACTACCTTGAACAAACTTACTATCTCGAAATTTTGATTGAATGTGTTTGGGGAAATAGTGAGTGAGGGAGGGGGTTGGTTGCCCCCCAATCACTTTCGACTATTAAATAAAGAGCACTAGTACTTTCAACTTTTAATCGATTGAGCTCTTTTTGAAGTTTTTGCGACAACAAATGGCCATCTCAAAATTTCTATCAGATGCATTTCAGGAAAATATGATGTGGTGGGGCGGGTATCCATCCTCCAGTCACTCTGAATCTTGAAAAGGGTACTAAAACATCTGATTTCTAATAAAATGGGCCCAATCAAGAGTTTTTACGATCAGCCTTTTTATATAAACCTAATATTTCCCAAGGGCCTAACTTATAACCCTTGCCCTGAGGGCTGTGGTTCTTAAAATCGTTAGGTACTTCCTCTTTTTCTAAATCATTTATATAATCTTCAGTAACTTATTTCTAACCTAAGAGGCACCATATTGAAAAGAGACTCATTTACCACACTATTAGCACATGAAGCATTATTGTTTTTTTTTTTGGTACTTCCTCACCAGGCACGTACGCAGGAATTTTTTCGGGGGGCCAAAACCTTCGTAACAGCAGATATAAAGAAGCACTTTTTTTATTTAGTAGCTAAATAAATGCAAAAAGCACGTACATCAGAAAATACAGGATTAACTTTAACCTGTAGTATTGTAGCGGATGGGGGGGGAGACTGAAGCCTCAAAAGTACGTTTTAGGCTCAGGTTATGTTCATAGCGATTCAGAACCAGTGATTAATCTATTATATTCCACTGAAACGGAAATTTTAGGGTCAACAGTGCAATATGGGTGCTGTGGGGGGTAGTTCTTCTATTGTGAAAACGTCGATTTTAATGAAAAATGGTAGTTTCCAAAATTGATCCATTTAAAGCTGTACTTTATCCTGAAAAGGGGGGATAAACACCCTAATATCAAGGATAATTCTATTTTGCTGTGGAAAGCAAACTCTCTTTACGAAAAAAATAACAGTACAATCGCTAATTACTTCAAAGAGGGTAAAAAGTTAGACAGAAAATTAGTTAATAATTGGGCAATGACTTGACCGGATAACTGCATGCTGAAAAATCCAAAAAAAGGGCTTCACACCTGTATCTAGGTTCTTAATAAATGTCCTACTTTTGCCAGAAATCCCAAGAAACCATGGAGAAAATATGTACGGAAAAACCATATGTATAGGAAACCAAACGCAAAGAAGTTTTGTATTCTCATGTTTTTATTACATATATGGGGGGGTTTGCCCCTTCGTCAGTACCTCGCTCTTTACACTAAAGCTTAAATTTTTGTCCCAATTCATTAAGAATGACCCCTGAATCAAAAAAGCCATAGAATAAATAGTTGAAATTACTAAAAATACTTTAGCGTAAAGAGCGGGGTATTAGGAGGAGGTGAGCCCCTCATATTGGTAATAATTTCTGTTCGTTTTAAGTTTTAATGCTGCTCCTTACTTCCAGCTGAAAAAAACCTTTTTCATATTTATTTTTTCATTTTCTTTAAATAATGCTAGTAAATACTGCACTCCCTTCATGGAAATTTTCTTTCACCATGACAAATTCCTTAATGGAAAGTTATCCCAGCCTATCCCCCTCTTCTCAACCCCTCCCCCCAACAAAAAAATCCTCCTGAAAACGCCTGTACACTTCCCAATAACCATTATTATATGTAATCACTGATCAAAGTTTGTAACTTGTAGTCCCTCCCACTGGGGCTGTGGGGGAGTAAGTTGTCCCCAAAGACATAGTAATAAGGTTTTTCGACTAAGCTGAATAAAATGGCTATCTCAAAATTTTGATCCGTTGACTTTGGGAAAATAACTAGCGTGGGAGGGGGCCTAGGTGCCCTCCAGTTTTTTTGGTCACTTAAAAAGGGCACTAGAACTTTTCAGTTCCGTTAGAATGAGCCCTCTCGCAACATTCTAGGACAACTGGGTCGATACGATCAACCCTGGGAAAAAAAAACTAAATAAACACGCATCTGTGATCTGCCTTCTGGCAAAAAATACAAAATACTACATTTTTGTAGATAGGAGCTTGAAACTTCTACAGCGGGGTTCTCTGATACGCTAAACCTGATGGTGTGATTTTCGTTAAGAATCGATGACTTTTAGGGGGTGTTTCCCCCTATTTTCTAAAATAAGGCAAATTTTCTCAGGCTCGTAACTTTTGATGGGTAAGACCAAACTTGATGAAACTTATATATTTAAAATCAATCTTTTTAAATCAATCTCATTATTCTTTTGATGTAGCTAATAGTATCAAAATTCCATTTTTTATAGCTTTGGTTACTATTGAGCCGGGTCGCTCCTTACTACAGTTCGGTACCACGAACTGTTTGACTTGGACAATTCTGGATTGGTACTCCCTTTCAATTTATTATCATGCCTTTACAATATTTTACTATTATGCAGTCTAGCTGCATCTTACAGATCCTCGGCAATTTTATTCATGGCCTCCATGTCACACCTTTACTTCATATTTTAATGCTTTACCCACTTTCTTTACATTCGTTTTATTTTCGTTTGATCTATCACTCAGATAATTCTGGTACAGGTCAACTCTATTCCCACTTGGGGAGTGGCGCCTTTTATAGAAATTATAGCCTAGTAAACGACACAACATTCGCATGGGATTCTGATTAGTGGACAATTCTTCTGGGCTTGGTCTGTTTCGATGGGTGATTTTAGGCTTAAAAACCCCTTCCTAGCTGATTCATCTACTATGGGCTGCCTCCCCGTAGCAGCATTTTATTTGTAGGCACGAATATATAATGAGTTGTAGGTAATATGCTGGAGATTTTCTGTACAGGATTTCAACTCTTGTTGATAGAAGAGCATCATCAAATGTTAAAAACTATGTTGTGACCAAAATGAGCCCAGGATTACACAAAGCCTCCATTCATGGTGGAGATCTCAGAGACTTCTTTCTCTCCGGTTCTAAGTCAGCTTAAACACTTCAGTGTAGACTTGCGAAAATATGTGGTCCCCGTCCTGTACTGGTATTTCACGATCACTGCTTTTCCTGAGGTCAAAATAAGGTCAGTGATTTAAAGAGCATGAAAATTGGAACTTGGAATGCTAAGGCGTTAAAAAATGACTAACGTATTTACATTTTGACTGACAAATTCAGACGATTCGAACTGGACTTATTAAGAGTTTCAGAAAATCATATACCAGGGGCAGGAAGCGTTCAATTAGGTTGAAAAGAATTTGTTTACTCAGGAAGGAAATATGGGATATATAGACAGGGAGTAGGTCTCATGATGAATTAGGAAGCTGCCAAGTCTTGTTTAAGCTAGGATGGTATTGATAATAAAATACTAATTGCTCTTTTTATGAATAAAAAGTTCAAGGTATCAGTTATAGCAGCATATACGCCCCTATAGAACCGGCTGGTAGAGATACTAGTGACCCAGATGAATTTTACTTACAGTTACAGGAGCAAATAGACAGGGTCCCAGGTAGAAATATGATGTATTTACTAGGAGATTTTAACGCCCAGGTTAGTAGAAATAGATTTAGATGGTATCCTAGCCTAATTGTGGTGCTAGAGCAACACTTTGGTTTAGTCTTTTTTTTTCTTTTTTTTTAGCACCCGATTTCAGCTTATTCCTAGAAAGTGGCAAGGGTCTAACCGCTGCAGTATTTACGGAAAGTGTTTACCTTAGGTGGGATTGATGAATATGACTTTCCATTTTGGAAAGCTTCGTAGAACTCTTGCCTGGTGCCAAAAAGGATAGTTTTTGCTTGTGTTTTTACCCATTTCTGTTCATGATTTCGGCTGAGTTTATCATTTGGTTTTCTGTACTTGGGATTGCGGTAGAGAAATGGTATCAGATATGTCTCTTAAAATTTAAAAGTTCTCTCATTGCTAAGGAAATTAGAGTTTATCCTTTGCTCCTTTTTAAGAGAGGACGTTAGAAACTTGGCCTACGGCAAAAGAGTCAGCTTTAGAACTAAGACAGGCGGATTTTTTTTTCTTCGACGGCAGTCGACAGCTCTTGATGAGCTGATCAAAGTGTATGTAATCCATTTTTTGGTAGAAAAATTTCTTCATGAGATATACCAGTTTGAAAACTTAAAAGAGTTGAAAACTTCAATTAAGGTACACACTGAAACCAAAAATAGGCCAATACCAATTGTGAGGCATATAGGGGAGTTTTAAGCAACAATCGGCTGTTAGCTCATAATCATCTTCGGCTATATGGATTTCGCAACTTTTGCTAGTTGGTGTACCTATTATTTGTTTCCGGTGTATTTGATGGTAAGACCAATTTGGTTCCAGTGGTAAGACATGTAGGGGACTTGTAAGTAACAATCGGCTGTTAGGCTACAATTATCTTCAGCGATGAGGGATTTGCAACTTTTGCTAGTTGAAATGAGGGGTTTGCAACTTTTGCGAGTTGGTGTACCTAGCACTTATTTTAACCTCCATACAGATTAACAACTTCAGCGTTTAACCGAAGCGAGGAAATTAAACCAGAGTGTTGCGCTCTCGCAACACTTTACTCAGCAAAGCCGAACAAAGGTTGCTGCAACACCTCATGTTGCCCATGCAACGTAGATCTAGTTAAATTTGGTTTAAAAAAGGAAAGAAAAGGAATTCGGTTTAAGTTAAAAGTTAAATTCGGTTTAAGAAGGAAAGGAAAACAGTAATGGGTAAAGACTTTTACAGTGTTTGTCATAAAAGGGTCCATAAGTTAACATGGTATTCACGTGATGGTAAGACAGCAAATGTTATTGATTATCTTATAGCGAACCAAAGACTGGCAGGATCAATACAAGATTCTAGGGTATATAGGAGTGCTGTTATTAATATTAAAAGTAAAGACCACCACCTAGTAGTGACTAGGGTTAATTTATAGCTGAAATTTCGAAAGTGTAACTACCTCCTGGGAGGTTATGGTGCTGGTAGACTCCAGGGTACGAATCCTAGACAAAACTTTCCAGGAACAGTTGAGTACTAACTTGAGAGTTTAATATTTGAAAATTTGGAAGATGGTTGGAATAATTTTAGAAAAACAATTTGTGAATTTGCAGATGGTATCTTGGATAAGAAAATTAGGGATGCAGCTAGGAATATTAATGGAAAAGCATTATGTTAAATAGAGAGGAGAAACCAAAATACAATTTAGAACAACAGAAAATACAAACGTAGCCAGGTTGCGAGAAGTTGAATCAAAAAAGTTCAAAGCTCTGACAGGATTCAAGTTATTATATAGAGAGCTTGAGCCATATGTTTGTTTTCTTATAAAGGAGAGAAAATTAAACTTCCCGTAAGGGAAGTGTGCTATTTGAGAAAATATCCAAAGTTCCCTTGTGCACAAAATTTGGTAGTCAGTCTTGGAGCAACTCGAAACTGTGACTGGAACAGTAACATAAGTTTTTATAATAGAATATGGGGTAATTGATAGCTCTAGTTACTTGCATGAGGGTTACACATTCTGCCGAATTAGAAATTGGAGGCTTTATTGAACATGTAAATCATTTAAAAAGGGAATGAGTTTTTACCATTGAAAAAGAACCAGAGAATAAATGACCGTTTTTGGATGCATGGATCCATAGAGATAATAACGAATATGCTTATTCCACTATATCATAAACCTACAAACAACAATCGTTATTCGTCTTTTATGTGTTCGTAAACTTTTTGACCTAAATATATTTACTAATTTGATTTCCTCTATATTTCTTGTATACCTTTTTTCACCTGTATTTACAAATGTTTCAACTTAGGACAAATGCAAATTTTTTTTTAAATAAATATATTATTTTTTGATAAATTTCATTATCAGACCAACTCCAGCTATATTGCAAAGTGATACACCTTTATTGTAAAGTGATTTTTTTTTGGGTTTTTGCTGTCCTTTTGTTTATATATTTTGTTTAGTTCTTTTTGTTGTGTTTTTTTGTGCGAGTGTGTGTTTTTTCCGCTTATAATGGCTTCCGGGAGTGAAGTTTAAACATTCGAATTTCATTATTATTTAAAGTTTGTTGCATTTCTCTTTCTTTTTTTGTCCACTTTTTTTGTTTTAAAATATTACGACCGATTTACACCCGAGCAAAAACTTTTCTGCCTTGCAATGCTGATTACCTTTAAGCTTGCAATTTTAATGATTCCATTCGTAAAAAAAATCATTCTAATATTTAAATATTTGGCTAGTAATGAAAGTTAATACTTTGACTACTTCTAATAGCAATTATTAGCTATTTTGTATAAGTTTATTTTTGGCAAACAAAGATCAAAGACGCTAGCTGGGCATGTCAAGTTTTCTTCCTGAGTCTAAACTATAGATAGAAGAAACTTTGAAAACTCAAGAATTAAAAAAAATTCAGGTTTAAGCATAAAAAGCATTTCCCATCACGGCCAAAAAGTAAACAGACGATTTATTTTTTACAAAAATGAAGTAGGGTTCGGTACACCGTTTGTACGAGAGAACACAGGGGTCACACCATGTGGGAATGCCTTAAGGGTGGGTACAATTAGCCTATCCTCACCATCCCGGAATGTCCGGTCAAAATCTAGGAAAACTGTGGCTATGGTTGGTTTACTTGTGAAAAAAAAATCCAGCTTTGAGGTAAAAGTGCTTAGCATGGCCCTCCGAGGTAGCGTTAAATGGCACCTAACGCTACCCGCACTTCGGGAAGGAGGAAAAATTTTTAGCTCTTACTTTCGAATGTGTAAATGTACTCAAAAGTTGTCAATAGCGGTAAAGATAAAAATAAGAACAACTAAGAAAGTCGAATTTTGACCTCTATCTTTTTCATAAGGAAAGTAATCTGTTCGAACAATACCCATTTATTGACAGCCTTAGCCTCTAGTCTTTGTTCTTTATAGAACATAAAACCAACTGTATTAAAGCTCGAAAGTGTATGAAGAATACAAATGGTCAAGAATTGATCATTTGGTAAATTCTTGTAAAATTGATGTACGTATAGGCACTGAATATTCACGGATTCAGACAAAAACTTTTTGGTGCTTCACAATATGAGTAGTATGTAAGGAGTAGCTTAAAATGATGCAACAAGATGACAACAACTATCGTTTCGTTTAGATTTACATATATAATGCCGGTACCCTTCTTCACATGGTCCGTGAGCAACACAACTCTAATACCCACCTCTTTATGGGTACAACTCAAAAGTCTTCATCATATATTCCGCTTTTGCTGAGCACCACTATTTTCATTTGATCTTTAAAACCTCCAGAGAGGCAGACACTTGAACCTACATACGGGTAATACATGGGGTAAGTTTCAATTACGTCAAACAAAAAATCAATCAGCTTTACTTTTTCCTTTACTTTTTAATAGTATCGAGTTCTAATCATCTGGCTTTTATTGTGTACC
This sequence comes from Artemia franciscana, assembly GCF_032884065.1. Lineage (NCBI taxonomy): Eukaryota > Metazoa > Arthropoda > Branchiopoda > Anostraca > Artemiidae > Artemia > Artemia franciscana. Next base: position 55,144 of record NW_027062818.1, on the reverse strand, counting down.
TACAGATACTGCAAATTTATATGGTCATCCTCGTGCTTGTGGCAACCACCCCAGTCCTTCAAACAGATCTTAATCCCTTCTTTGTCACAATATCGCTTTAAATGTTCGCTTTAAATAAAAAATGTTACTTTAAAATGTTCGCTTTACATAGCCCCAGTGGTTTCCAGTGAAAAAATGGAAAAGTTTTGATTTTACTAATTAAGCTAGTTCGATGTTTCTGCTTTTTGGGGAAAAAAAGGATTCTAGTTTCTGTGCAGGTGATATGACGGGCCACTATTTTGAAAAAGACTGAAAAGGTAAAGAAAAGCTACCACAAGAAGAGCTTCCTGTGTTAGGAGAACACATATAAGAGGAAACATATAAGAGGATATAAGAGGAAAAACAATTTTTTTTATAGAATGTTTTCATTGTGGTACATGGTGGTATGCAGTCTGTCCGGTTGATGACATCTGACCCCCCTCTAAACATTCTTAGAGGGTAAAGGCTGTAAGTTATGATTTTTTTTTTATTGGCAGGGGGGCTTATTCCACCCTAGGTGTCCAAAAACGACTTAAGGTATCAAGATGGAGCTTTCATAGAATGTTGAGGGGACTGTTGAACTAAATCAAAACGAACTATATGCATACGGGTTGTCAAAAGGATGTAAAGGATGTATGCTTATTATTTACACACCCAACCTTATGAGCTCTGCTCTCTGTTGGTGGTTAATATTTTCTTTTGCATTTTTTTTTTTTGCATTTATCAAATAAAGTATCCATCTATCTATCTCAGGAAGGAATTAAATACAAAAAAACAAGTTTTTTTAATGAAAGTAAGGAGCAACATTAAAACTTAAAACGAACAGAAATTACTCCGTATATGAAAGGGGCTTTTCCTCCTCGACGCCCCGCTCTGTACGCTAAAGTTCGACTCTCTCTCTCTCTTTACTCTATTTTTAAAACAGTAAGAAACTTTAGTGTAAAGAGCGGGGCGTTGAGGAGGAAAAGCCCCTTTCATATACGGGGTAATTTCTGTTCGTTTTAAGTTTTAATGTTGCTCCTTACTTTCATTTGAAAAAACTTGTTTTTTTATTTAATTTCTGGACGTTTTTGAATTACTGCATGTTTTGATCTTGGCTCTCCGCACATAAATAATTAAAACGAAATTTGCATACTAATTAATTGTAATTAATGGGAAGATTTTGAGAAAAAAGCAGTGAGGGAGGAGGCCTAGTTGCCCTAAAGTTTTTTGATTAAAAAAGAAGCAACTTCATTGGTAAAAAAAATACGTAACATAAGAATTAACTTACGTAACGAACTTCTATATTCGTATGTTTTTATTGCGTATCTGTGGGGGTTCAACCCTCGTCGACACCTCGCTCTTTACGCTAAAGCTTGAATTTTTTCCCAATTCCTTAAGAATGACCTCTGAATCACAAAGGCCGTAGAATAAATAGTTGAAATTACCAAAAATACTGTAGCGTAAAGAGTGAGGTATAACGAGGTAAACCCCTCATATGCATAATAATTTTTGTTCGTTTTAAGTTTTATACTACTCCTTACTTTCAGTAGAAAAAACTTTTCATATTTAACTTTTCATTGTTTTTTCAGTAGAAATAACTTTTCATATCTATTTTTTCATTGTTTTTTCAATAATGCTAGAAAATCTTGCGCCCCCTTCATTGAAATTCTCTTCCCCCATGAGAAGTTTCTCCATGGAAATATCCTCCAACGTAACCCCCCTCAACTCTCCCCCCTTAACCAAAAAAAAACCTGAAAACGTCTGTACACTTCCCAGTAACCATTACTGTATGTAAACACAGGTCAAAGTTTGTAACCTGCAGCCCCTCCCATGGGGACTGCGGGGGAGTAAGTCGTCCCTAAAGACATGTTTATTAAGTTTTTCGACTATGGTGAATAAAACGGATATCTCAGAATTTTCATTCGGTGATTTTTGGAAAAAAATGAGTGTCGGAGGGGGCCTAGGTGCCCTCCAAATTTTTTGGTCACTTAAAAAGGGCACTAGAACTTTTCATTTCCGTTAGAGTGAGCCCTCTCGCGACATTCTAGGGCACTCAGTCGATACGATCACCCCTGGGGAAAAAAACAAAAAAACAAATAAACACGCATCCGTGATCTCTGTTCTGGCAAAAATGCGAAATTCCACATTTTTGTAGATAGGAGCTTGAAACTTCTACAATAAGGTTCTCTGATACGCTGAATCTGATGGTGCGATCTTCGTTAAGATTGTATGACTTTTAGGGGGTGTTTCTCCCTATTTTCTAAAATTAGGCAAATTTTCTCAGGTTCGTAACTTTTGACGGGTATAACTGATCGTGATGAAACTTATATATTTAAAATCAGCAATTATTTCGATTCTTTTGATGTAAGTATTGGTATTAAAATTCCATTTTTTAGAGTTTCGGTTACTATTGAGCCGGGTTGGTCCTTACAAACTGTTTGATTAGGATTTTAAGTTGGAACTTTCAGTGACCAATTGACCAAGTGGCAATGTGTGTGTATACTACTACTGTTTTTTACTATTATTACGATATCAAGCTCCTATTTGTACTGCGACCAATGCTAAGGTTAATGGTGTTTAAGCGAAAATTTCAGAGACTATTAATGGGAAAGTTAAACTGAACCAAAAAGCATTATATTTATACAGATTGTAAAAAAGGCGTATCAGCAATACCTTGAGAACGGCTAAGAGCATTAGGTTTAAACTTACAGAGAATGTTGATGAGAAAGTTTAACTACATCAAAACGAAACGTTCAGGGCTTCCTGTGTTAGGGAATGTTTTTCTGCTTAGTTGAAGGGTCCAAACTCTACTTCTCTGGGAATGATAACCCCCTCCTCCTCCCACTAACACACACAATCCTTGGGGCAAGGGTTGTAACTCAATTCCCCCGTTGTTTACATATAATATTTGTAATTGGGAAAGATTACCTTTAGTGATAAAAACATATCAAAGAAATTCAGATGAAGCTTTCAGAAAATGATAAGAAAAGTATAAGACTAAATCAAACATATTATGTGCATACAGATTGTCAGAATTTTGTAGCTCAGGAACGATTACATCAAGCTGAAATTTCCCGGGCTTGATGATGGATGTGTTCAACAGACCAAAAAGAAATATATGCATACTAATACTACTACTGCTACTACTGTTGCTAATACTACTACCAATACAGCACTACAGGATGAACTAAATCAGAGCACGCCATGTGCATCAACGCCCTTTGTCAAAGGACCAAGAGGCAATTTGGATGCGCTACTAACAATACTACTACTACAATGGCTACTCCACCTGCTACTCCTATTGCATCTAATGCTAAGGCTAAGAGTATTAAGATCAAAACTTTAGCAAATATTGACGGTGAAGTCGATCTGAATTATAATTAAATAAAAAAACAAGTTTTTTTTTAACTGAAAGTAATAAGCGAAATTAAAACTTAAAACGAACAGAAATTATTTCGCATATGAAAGGGGATGCTTCCTCATCAACGCCCCGTTCTTGACGCTAAAGTTTGACTCTTTCTCTCAACTTTACTTTTTAAAACAGTAAAAAACTTTAGCGTAGAGAGCGGGGCGTTGATTAGGAAGCAGCCCCTTTCATATACGAAATAATTTCTGTTCGTTTTAAGTTTTATTGTCGCTCCTTACTTTCAGTTAAAAAACTTGTTTTTTTATTTAATTTCTGAACTGACCCAAAAAAAAATTTCTTTTAAACTGACCAAACAATTAGAGGGCAGCTAGGCCCCCTCCTCCACTCTCTTTTTCCCAAAATCGCTCGATCAAAATTTTGATATAGCCATTTTGTTCATCATAGTTCAAAAGCCCAATAACTATCCCTTTTGGTATAACAGGACCCCCTCCCCCCGCCTCAGGAGAAAGCTCTTTTAGTTATAAATTTGCCCATTGTTTACGCATAGTATCTGTTATTGGGACGTATGTATACATTTATGGTTGGTGGGGGGGGGGGCACATTTTCTACTGGGGTTTTTCCACGGGGGATTGTTCCGTGGGGAGGGAAGTTTCCAGGGAGTGAAATTATCAGGGGAAATTTTTGTCCACTGGGGGAATTTGCCAGAATTCTTATACAATATCCTTTTTATATGTCTTGCTTTCTCTTTTCCGTCTCAATGGTACGCACGGAGTTGTTAAGAGTAATTATCCGGGGTAAATTTTTACCGGGATTGAATTGTCTAGAAGATATTTCCGTTTGAAGGGGTCTTCCCCGTGGAGGTGCGGCAAGATTTCCCGGAATTATTTAAAAAACAATCAGAAATCAAATTAAAAAAAGTTTTTTCAACTGAAAACTGAAAAAAGGAGCAACATTGATACTTAAAACGAGCATAAATTATTACGTAATGGAAGGGGATTCCCCTTCCTCAACACCTAGATCTTTACATTAAACTTTCAATATTGCCCCAATTCTTAAAGAACGACTCCTGAAACAAAGGGGCCGTTTGATTAGAACAATAAGACGCTTTTTCTTACGGATACTAAGAAACTTTAGCGTAAAGGGTGATTGTTTGAATTGAATAAGTTGAAGTTTTCACATCTATATATATATATATATATATATATATATATTATATATATAAATATATATATATATATATATATATATATATATACATCTATATATATAAAAATAAGTTGTCTGTCTGTGTGTCTGTCTGTGGATCAGGTGACGTCATGTTTCTGTGTTGACTGACGTCATGAAATTAGTTGTCGTCATTTTTGCTTTGACGGTGACGTCATTCAAGATATTTAAGACATATGTTCACGTAGAAATCTATTAATGGTTAAGTTTAAAATGACTGATGAACTTACAATGGCAAAAGCCGATGAAGATGCTCAAAGAATCTATGCCAAAAAACTTGCTGCTGATAGAGAAGTAAAAAAAGAAAGCGTGCCGAGGAACTACCAGAGCAACGCGAAAGCAGACTTGCTGCTAAAAGAGAAAGTGAAAAAAGAAGGCGTGCCGAGGAATCAAAAGAACAGCAAGGAAACAGGCTTGAGGCTGATAGAGAAAGAAAGAACAGAAAGCGTGCCGAGGAATCAAAAGAACAGCAAGGAAACAGGCTTGAGGCTGATAGAGAAAGAAAGAACAGAAAGCGTGCCGAGGAACTACCAGAGCAACGCGGAAGCAGACTTGCTGCTAAAAGAGAAAGTGAAAAAAGAAGGCGTGCCGAGGAATTACAAGAACAGCAAGAAATCAGGCTTGCTGCTGATAGAGAAAGTAAGAAAAGAAAGCGTGCCGGGGAATCACAAGAACAGCAAGAAATCAGGCTTGCTGCTGATAGAGAAAGTAAGAAAAGAAAGCGTGCCGAGGAATCAGAGCAACCTGAAAGTTATCGCCTGGCATTCAGGTACAACCCAGTCGATGATTATAGCTTGAGTAGATGTGTTTCAAATCGGGACAATGTCTAAAATTTGTCCCTATTGCAAGGCCTTGAAATTCAATGGTGAAACAATGGGAATGTGTTGCGCCTCAGGAAAAGTTAAACTTCCTCTATTGGCTGCACCGCCAGAGCCATTGAAGACTTTCCTTACTGGAACTACGTCAGAATCTAAGCGTTTTTTGTCAAAAATCAGAAAATACAACTCATGTTTCCAAATGACGTCGTTTGGAGCCCAAATCGAAAATCCAGATCAATTTATGTCTACTTTCAAAGTAAAAGGGCAAATTTATCATAGAGCAGGGTCCCTTCTACCATTCTCAGGCGAGAATCATAAATTTTTACAATTGTACTTCATCAGTGATAGAAATTCTGAATTGAATGCACGTTGCGAAATTTCTCCCAACGTTGAAAGGACAATCGTTTCCCAATTGCAACATCTTTTCCACGAAAAATAATAATTTAGTGCGTCTGTTCAAAACAGCCATCGATTTGATGCCTACTGATACGCATAAAATTGTTATTTCCGCTGACAAAACGCCTCCTGGCCAACAGGTGCGTAGATACAATGCTCCAACTATCGACGAAGTGGCAATCGTTATGGTCGGTGATCAGTTTTTACCTCGAGATATTATTCTTCATAAGCCAAACGCTCAGTTGTTAAGAATTGCTGAAACTCATCGATGCTACGATGCCCTACAATATCCTATCATTTTTTGGGATGGAGCCGACGGCTATCACTTTAATATTAAATTGATGAATCCAGCCACTAACAAAGAAATGAATAAGAAATGCAGTGCAATGCATTATTATTCCTATAGACTAATGATTCGGCAGGATGAAGAAAATTATATTTTAAAATGCCGTGAATTGTTTCACCAATTCGTAGTTGATATGTATGCTAAAATTGAATCAGAACGTTTGCTATATATCCGCCTGAATCAGACCAAGCTCCGCTCTGAACATTACATTCATTTGCGAGATGCAGTTATAAATGACGGTAATACCACAAACGTTGGAAGATTAACAATTTTACCTTCGTCATATGCTGGCAGTCCCCGTCATATGCATGAATATGCTCAAGATGCTATTGCGTATGTTCGTCTCTATGGTCGTCCAGATTTATTTATTACATTTACATGTAATCAATCTTGGGACGAGATACTGCAGCTTTTACTTCAAGGACAATCGGCGGTTCATAGGCATGACATTACGGCCCGTGTCTTCGGCGAAAGTTGAAATCACTGATAAACTACATTGTAAAACTTGAAGTGTTTGGGTCAGTGCGATGCTGGATGTACTCAGTGAAATGGCAAAAAGAGGTTTGCCACACGCACGTATACTAATCTGGCTACATAAAAAAATTACTTCGAACGAAATGATGATGTGATTTCCGCTGAAATACCTGATAAAAATGTCGATAAGGGGGTTATATGATATTATTGTAAAAAATATGATACATGGACCTTGCGGTGCACTGAACGAAAATTCACCATGCATTGCCAAAATAAGGTGCACAAAGCAATATCCTCGACTTTTAGTATTAAACACAATTACTGGCAATGATGGTTACCCACAATATAAAAGAATATCTACTGAAGATGGCGGTAAAACAGCAATAATAAAGAAGCGTAACGGTACCAGCATCGAAGTAGATAATCAGTGGGTTGTTCCATATTCCCCGTTATTATCAAAAACATTTAATGCACACATAAACGTTGAATACTGTAACTCCGTAAAGGCAATCAAATACATATGTAAATACGTCCAACAAAGGCAGTGACATGGCAGTTTTTGGCTTGCAGCCCGAAATCAAGATTTCGATGAAATCGTACAATATCAGGCTGGAAGATACATATGCAGTAATGAAACTGTTTGGCGAATTCTTTCATTCCGATACATGAACGTAGTCCAGCTGTTGTTCACTTAGCGGTACAATTACAGAATGGTCAACGTGTTTATTTCACGGAAACCAACGTGCAACAAAGAGTCCTGAATCCACCGGATACAAACTTAACAGCTTTTTTTTCGCTTTGCAAAAATGATTCTTTTGCAAAAAACTGCTGTATACTGAAGTGCCTTCGTATTACACGTGGAATACTAAAAATAAAGTATTTGAACGTCGAAAACAGGGTAAGTCAGTCGACGGCCGACCTACCATCTTCAAAGATACCACGATAGGAAGACTCTACACCGTTCACCCCAATCAACATGAATGCTTCTTTCTACGCCTGCTTTTGGTGAATGTACCCGGTCCGACATCCTTTGAGTATTTGAGGACTGTAAATGGTACTATACATGACACTTACCGTAGTGCATGCCAAGCTCTGAATTTATTGGAGAATGACCAACACTGGGATAACTGCATCAATGACGCCTGCGAAACGTCAACCCCAAGTCAAATTCGTGCATTGTTTGGCATCATTTTAACAACTTGCTCTCCATCAGCTCCTACAGAGTTATGGGAAAAATATAAGTCAAAAATGTCCGAAGATATACTCCATCGAAAACAGTTAGAGACGTCAGATATGACTTTTGATTTTACATCAGAAATTTATAACTACACTTTAGTTGTTATAGAAGATTTGTGCGTACGTATGGCAAACAAACCTCTTCAGGATTTGGGAATGCCTTCACCTAACCGTATCGCTGCTGTTTCGACATGTGTAGAATTGGATCGTGAACAAAGTTACAGTACGAGTGATCTATTGTCGTATGTACAAAATAACATTTCCAAGTTAACGTCGGAACAAAAAGACATTTATAATACGATAATGCATTGTGTCGATAACAACGTTGGAGAAATTTTCTTTTTGGATGCGCCAGGAGGTACTGGTAAAACGTTTGTGATAAAACTGATTCTGGCATCAATTCGATCAAAAAATGATATAATGTTGGCAATTGCGTCGTCCGGAATAGCCGCAACATTGCTGCCTGGTGGAAGAACTGCTCATTCCGCTTTGAAATTGCCTCTGAACTTGCATTCTACAGAAACTCCCACGTGCAATATTTCCAAATCATCTGGGATGGGTAAAGTATTGCAGCAATGCAAACTTATTATTTGGGATGAGTGCACAATGGCACATAAAAAATCGCTCGAGGCTCTGGATCAATGCTTGAAAGATTTGCGAGGGAAGTCGAAACCCTTTGGCAGCACATTAATATTGCTTGCGGGAGATTTCAGGCAAACATTACCTATAATACCTAGATAAACTCCTGCAGACGAAATGAATGCTTGCCTGAAAAATTCTAATTTATGGGCACACGTAAAAACATTAAAATTAACTACAAATATGCGTGTCCGATTGCAAAACGATGACTCTGGTCAAACATTTTCAGATCAATTGCTGGCAATGGGACACGGAAAGCTCCCAGTAGACTCAATTTCAGGACGTATACAACTACCTGCTGATTTCTGTAATTTAGTGACGTCCAAAAATGAATTGATTGAAAAAGTATTTCCGAATATTCAAAAAAATTATAAAAATAATAAATGGCTAAGTGAAAGAGCGATTCTCGCACCCAAAAATATAGACGTCTACGAAATCAACAATATTGTTTTGACCAAGATTCGAGACCAGGCAGTCCTTTACAAGTCAGTCGACACAGTTTTGGAACCAAATGAAGCGGATAATTATCCATCTGAATTTTTAAATTCCATAGATCTTTCAGGGTTTCCACCACACGTGCTACAACTAAAAATAGGCGTACCAATAATACTTTTAAGAAATATAAAACCACCAAAGCTTTGCAATGGCACGCGACTTGCCGTAAAAAAAAAACAATGGAAAACATAATAGAGGCCACAATCTTGACAGGGCCTTTTGAGGGTGAGGCTGTTCTTATTCCTCGCATTCCCATGATTCCAACGGATCTGCCTTTTCAATTTAAAAGATTGCAATTCCCAATTCGATTAGCATTTGCAACCACCATTAACAAAGCTCAAGGTCAATCATTAGAAAAATGTGGTATAGATCTTAATACTGATTGTTTTTCCCATGGACAATTGTACGTTGCATGTTCGAGGGTCGGTAAACCTGACAATCTATTTATATGCAGCGACAATTGGACAGCGAAGAATGTTGTATATTCGCAAGTTTTACGCAGTTAATTTGTATTTTGGAACCAAATGAAGCGGTTAATTATCCATCTGAATTTTTAAATTCCATAGATCCTTCAGGGTTTCCACCACACGTGCTACAACTAAAAATAGGCGTACCAATAATACTTTTAAGAAATATCAACCCACCAAAGCTTTGCAATGGCACGCGACTTGCCGTAAAAAAAAACAATGGAAAACCTAATAGAGGCCACAATCTTGACAGGGCCTTATGAGGGTGAGGCTGTTCTTATTCCTCGCATTCCCATGATTCCAACGGATCTGCTTTTTCAATTTAAAAGATTGCAATTCCCAATTCGATTAGCATTTGCAACCACCATCAACAAAGCTCAAGGGCAATCACTAGAAAAATGCGGTATAGATCTTAATACAGATTGCTTTACCAATGTACAATTGTATGTTGCATCTTTGAGGGTCGGTAAACCTGACAATCTATTTATACGCACAGACAATGGGACAGCGAAGACTGTTGTATATTCACAAGTTTTACGTAGTTAATTTGTATTGTATCTATCTATCTATCTATCAAACAGTTCGTGGTAACGAACTGTAGTAAGGAGCGACCCGGCTCAATAGTAACCAAAACTCTAAAAAATGGAATTTTGATACCAATAGCTACATCAAAAGAATCGCATTTTAATGCTGATTTTAAATATATAAGTTTCATCAAGTTTAGTCTTACCCATCAAAAGTTACGAGCCTGAGAAAATTTGCCTTATTTAGGAAAATAGGGGAAACACCCCCTAAAAGTGGTAGGATCTACACCACGAAAATGACACCATGAGATTCAGCGTATCAGAGAACCCTACTGTAGAAGTTTCAAGCTCCTACCTACAAAAATGTGGAATTTTGTATTTTTTGCCAGAAGACAAATCACCGGTGCTTGTTTATTTGTTTGTTTTTTTTTTTTTGTTTTTTTTTTCCAGGGGTCATCGTATCGACCAAGTGGTCCTAGAATGTCGCAAGAGGGCTCATTCTAACGGAAATGAAAAGTTCTAGTGCCCTTTTTAAGTGACCAAAAAAATTGGAGGGCATCTAGGCCCCCTCCCACGCTCTTTTTTTTCCCAAAGTCAACGGATCAAAATTTTGAGATAGCCATTTTGTTCAGCATAGTCGAAAACCATAATAACTATGTCTTTGGGGATGACTTACTCCCCCACAGTCCCTGGGGGAGGGGCTGCAAGTTACAAACTTTGACCAGTGTTTACATATAGTAATGGTTATTGGGAAGTGTACAGACGTTTTTAGGGGGATTTTATTTTGTTTGGGGGTGGGGCTGGGGGGGGGGCTATGTTGGAGGATCTTTCCTTGGAGGAATCTGTCATGGGGGAAGAAAAATTTAATGACAAGGGCGCAGGATTCTCTACCATTACTATAAGAAAACAATGAAAAATAAACATGAAAACGTTTTTTCAAATGAAAGGAAGAAGTGGCATTGGAACTTAAAACGAACAGAGATTATTACGCTTATGAGGGGTTCTAAAAATACTTTAGCATAAAGAGCGAGGTATTTAGGAGGAGATAAATACCTTGCCCTTTATGCTAAATTTTTTTTTAGTAATTTCAACTATTTATTCTACGGCCTTTCTGATTCAGGGGTCATTCTTAAAGAATTGGGACAAAACTTAAGATTTAGTGTAAAGAGCGAGGTATTAACGAGGGTACAAACCCCCTCGTATACATAATAAAAATATAAGGTTATGAAAGTTTGTTACGTAAGTTAATTCTTAAGTCACGTATATTTTTTACTAATAAAAACGTTCATTAAAAATTAAAAGTTCTAGTTGCCTTTTTAAGTAACCGAAAAATTGGAGGGCAACTAGGCCTCCTTCTCCACCCCTTATTTCTCAAGATCGTCTGATCAAAACTAAGAGAAAGCCATTTAGCCTAAAAAGAATTAATATACAAATTTCATTTTAATACTTTATGTGCGGAGAGCCAAAACCAAACATGCATTAATTCAAAAACGTTCAGAAATTAAATAAAAAAAAAACTAATTTTTTTAGCTGAAAGTAAGGAGCGACATTAAAACTTAAAACGAACAGAAATTACTCCGTATATGAAATGAGTTGTCCCCTCCACAATCCCTCGCTCTTTACGCTAAAGTTTGACTCTTTGCCACAATTCTACTTTTTAAAACAATTAAAAGCTTTAGCGTAAAGAGCGAGGGATTGTGGAGGGGATATTAAATATATTATTTTAAATATTTTAAATATATGATTTTAAATATATAAGTTTCATCAAGTTTAGTCTTAGCCATCAAAAGTTACGAGCCTGAGAATATTTGCCTTATTTAGGAAAATAGGGGGAAACACCCCCTAAACATCGTAGGATCTTAACGAAAATGACACCATCAGATTCAGCGTATCAGAGAGCCCTACTGTAGAAGTTTCAAGCTCCTATCTACAAAAATGTGGAATTTTGTATTTTTTGCCAGAAGACAAATCACGGGTGCGTGTTTATTTGTTTGTTTTTTTTTTTTGTTTTTTTTTTTTTCCCCAGGGGTCATCGTATCGACCAAGTGGTCCTAGAATGTCGCAAGAGGGCTCATTCTAATGGAAGTGAAAAGTTCTAGTGCCCTTTTTAAGTGACCAAAAAATTGGAGGGCATCTAGGCCCCCTCCCATGCTCATTTTTTTCCCAAAGTCAACGGATCAAAATTTTGAGATAGCCATTTTGTTTAGCATAGTCGAAAATCATCATAACTATGTTTTTGGGGATGACTTACTCCCCCACAGTCCCTGGGGGAGGGGTTGCAAGTTACAAACTTCAACCAGTGTTTACATATAATAATGGTTATTGGGAAGTGTACAGACGTTTTCAGGGGGATTTTTTTTGGTTTTGGGGGTAGGGTTGAGGGAGGGGGCTATATGGGAGGATCTTTTCTTGGAGAAATATGCCATGGGGGAAAAAAATTCAATGAAAAGGGCGCAGGACGAATGTGGTCACGTAAGAAAAAAACGTCAAATTAAGAGCTTAACATACAATGCTGGGTGTTCGGAGCCTCTCTATTATGGAGTATAATTTGAAAATAACACAACTATACCAGCGATAAAACATATATACCACAACCATAACTCAACTAACGAAAGAACTGCTAAGAGATAACACAACTATCAAGCGAAAACAGGTGAAAACTAACGGGAAATAAACGAACTAAGAGGTGGAAGGGGCCCAGAGAAAAAATATAATCCTTTTTCAATTTTGAGCCTAACTTCCGCAAAGGAGTAATAATGTCAGAAGCCCCGAAATACCGAATTATTTTCTTTTCAAACAGTTCGTGGTAAGGAACTGTAGTAAGGGGCGACCCGGCTCAATAGTAAACGAAATTCTAAAAAACGGAATTTTGATGCTAAAAGATACATCAAAAGAATCAAATTTTTACGCTGATTCTAAATATATAAGTTTCAATTAATTTAGTCTTTGTCATCAAAAGTTACGAGCCTGAGAAAATTTGTCCTATTTTGGAAAAAAGGGGGAAACATCCCCTAAAAGTCATAGAATCTTAACAAAAATCACACTATCGCATTCGGTATATCAGAGAACTCTATTGCAAAAATTTCAAGCTCCTATCTAAAAAATGTGGAATTTTGTATTTCTTGCCAGAGGACAAATCACGGGTGCGTGTTTATTTGTTTTTTTTTGTTTTTTTCCCAGGGGTCACCTTATCGACCAAGTGGTCCTAGAATGTCGCGAGAGGGCTCATTCTAACGGAAATGAAAAGTTCTAGTGTCCTTTTTAAGTGACCAAAAAACTTGGAGGGCAAATAGAACCCCTCCCATGCTCATTTTTATCCAAAAGTCAACAGATTAAAATTTTAAGATAGCCAATTTGTTCAGCATAGTCGAAAACCATAATAACTATGTCTTTGGGAATGACTTACTCCCCCACAATCCCTGAGGGAGGGGCTGTAAGTTACAAACTTTGACCAATGTTTACATATAGTAATGGTTATCGGGAAGTGTACAGACGTTTTCATGGGGATTTTTTGGTTTGGGGGTGGGGTTGATGGGAGAGGGCTTTGTGGGAGGATCTTTCCTTTGAGGAATATGTCATGGGGGAAGAAAAATTCAATGAAAAGGGCGCAGGATTTTCTAGCATTACTATAAAAAAACAATGAAAAAATAAACATGAAAACGTTTTTTCAAATGAAAGAAAGGAATAGCATTGAAATTTAAAACGAACAGAGATTATTACGCATATGAGGGGTTCTAAAAATACTTTAGCATAAAGAGCGAGGTATTTAGGAGGAGATAAATACCTCGCTCTTTATGCTAAAATATTTTTAGTGATTTCAACTATTTATTCTACGGCCTTTTTGATTCAGGGGTCATTCTTAAAGAGTTGGGACAAAACTTACGATTTAGTGTAAAGAGCGAGGTATTAACGAGGGTACAAACCCCCTCGTACACATAATAAAAATATAAGAATATAAAAGTTGTTTACGTAAGTTAATTCTTAAGTTACGTATATTTTTTACTAATAAAAACGTTCGTTGAATATTAAAAGTTCTAGTAGCCTTTTTAAGTAACCAAAAAATTGGAGGGGTGGGGTTGATGGGAGAGGGCTTTGTGGGAGGATCTTTCCTTTGAGGAATATGTCATGGGGGAAGAAAAATTCAATGAAAAGGGCGCAGGATTTTCTAGCATTACTATAAAAAAACAATGAAAAAATAAACATGAAAACATTTTTTCAAATGAAAGTAAGGAATAGCATTGAAATTTAAAACGAACAGAGATTATTACGCATATGAGGGGTTCTAAAAATACTTTAGCATAAAGAACGAGGTATTTAGGAGGAGATAAATACCTCGCTCTTTATGCTAAAATATTTTTAGTGATTTCAACTATTTATTCTACGGCCTTTTTGATTCAGGGGTCATTCTTAAAGAATTGGGACAAAACTTACGATTTAGTGTAAAGAGCGAGGTATTAACGAGGGTACAAACCCCCTCGTACACATAATAAAAATATAAGAATATAAAAGTTGGTTACGTAAGTTAATTCTTAAGTTACGTATATTTTTTACTAATAAAAACGTTCGTTGAATATTAAAAGTTCTAGTAGCCTTTTTAAGTAACCAAAAAATTGGAGGGCAGCTAGGCCTCCTTCCCCACCCCTTATTTCTCAAAATCGTCTGATCAAAACTAAGAGAAAGCCATTTAGCCAAAAAAAAAAAAAATTAATATACTAATTTCATTTCAATAATTTATGTGCGGAGAGCCAAAATCAAACATGCATTAATTCAAAAACGTTCAGAAATTAAATAAAAAAAAACTAGTTTTTTTAACTGAAAGTAAGGAGCGACATTAAAACTTAAAACGAACAGAAATTACTCCGTATATGAAATGAGTTGTCCCCTCCGCAATCCCTCGCTCTTTACGCTAAAGCTTTAAATTGTTTTAAAAAGTAGAATTGTGGCAGAGTCAAACTTTAGCGTAAAGAGCGAGGGATTGCGGAGGGGACAACTCATTTCATATACAGATTGCTCATTTAGATCTTAATACAGATTGCTTTACCAATGTACAATTGTATGTTGCATCTTTGAGGGTCGGCAAACCTGACAATCTATTTATACGCACAGACAATGGGACAGCGAAGACTGTTGTATATTCACAAGTTTTACGTAGTTAATTTGTATTGTATCTATCTTTCTATCTATCTATATAAAAACGAGTTGTGTGTATGCATGTTTGTTTGTTTGTAAAAAGAGCGTTTGCATATGACGTCATTATTAGTACATACGGCTTTGTATATGGACAGACAATGGGAAAGCCAAGAATGTTGTATATTCGCAATTTTTACGTAGTTTGAAACACATATATAAATCTATCTATATTCACAGGTGGGACACAGGGACACAACTACAATGGCGCGTAACTAATATTGCGCGTAACGACTTACGCGCGCGGGGGGGCTTGGGGGGGGCGCGAAGCTTCCCACCAACTAGGTGTTGGGGTGGCGCGAAGCGCCACCCCAACAGCTAGTATATATATATATATATATATATATATATATATATAGGCTATATATATATATATATATGTATACCTAAAATTTTGGAAAATCGGAAATCTGATTTTTAATGGGAAGGAACTGAATATACAATTATTCTGTTTGTGTAATAGCGAGTGCCAAAAACACATTTGGGAAAAAATTAGAAAAAAAAACCTAGAAACATATGAGGAAAAACACCTTAGAAAATTCTTGTTTCCCTTTGAGTTTTAATTGTCTCTAGAAATAAAAAACTACTAATATGTGAATGTCTACGGACGAAAAATATTCTCAAATTGAACTATTTTGTTTACTTATCTGTTCCGTATTTCCACATGGCAACACTGACAAAAATCTGAAGCTTGTCCTTGGTACTTAAACAGCAACAACGTCTGCTTTTGACGAATCATTAAATAAAAAAAACAAGTTTTTTAAATGAAAGTAAGGAGCAACATTAAAACTTAAAACGAACAGAAATTACTCCGTACATGAAAAGGCTTTTCCTCCTCAACGCCCCGCTCTTTACGCTATAGTTTGACTCTTCCTCTTAACTCTACTTTTTAAAACGGTAAGAAACTTTAGCGTAAAGAGCGGGGCGTTGAGGAAGAAAAGTCCTTTCATATACGGAGTAATTTCTGTTCGTTTTAATTTTTAATGTTGCTTATTACTTTCATTTAAAAAACTTGTTTTTTTTTATAATTTCTGGACGTTTTTGAATTAATGCAAGTTTTGATCTTGGCTCTCCGCACATAAATAATAAAAACAAAATTTGCATATTAATTAATTGCAATTAATCGGAAGATTTTGAGAAAAAGGAGTGAGGAAGGAGGCCTAGTTCCCCTCCAATTTTTTGATTACTTAAAAAGGCAACTAGAACTTTTAATTTTTTACAAACGTTTTCATTGGTAAAAATTAGAAGTATTGTTTTTTTGCGTTTTTTGTATTGTTTTTTTTCGTATGTTTTTATTGCGTATGTGAGGGGGTTCAACCCTCGTCGACACCTCGCTCATTACACTAAAGCTTAAATGTCCCAATTCCTTAAGAATGACCTCTGAATCACAAAGGCCGTAGAATAAATAGTTGAAATTACTAAATATACTTTAGCATCAAGAGTGAAGTATAACGAGGAGGTAAACCCCTCATATGCGTAATAATTTTTATTTGTTTTAAGTTTTAATGCTGCTCCTTACTTTCAGTAGAAAAAACTTTTCATATTTAACTTTTCATTGTTTTTTCACATAATGCTAGAAAATTATGCGTCCCCTTAATTGAAATTCTCTTCCCCCATGAGAAGTTCCTCCATGGAAAATTCCTCCCACGTAACCCCCCCCCCTTCAACTTTCCCCCCTAAACCAAAAAAAAATCCCCCTGAAAACGTCTTTACACTTCCCAGTAACCGTTACTATATGTAAACACAGGTCAAAGTTTTGTAACTTGCAGCATCTCCCACGGGGACTGCGGGGGAGTAAGTCATCCCTAAAGACGTAGTTATTAGGTTTTTCGACTATGGTGAATTTTATGACTATCTTAGAATTTTTATTCGGTGACTTTTGGGGAAAAATTAGCGTGGGAGGGGGCCTGGGTGCCCTCCAATTTTTTTGGTCACTCAAAAAGGGTACTAGAACTTTTAATTTCCGTTACAATGAGCCATCTCGCAACATTCTAGGACCACTCAGTCGATACGATCACCCCTGGGGAAAAAAAAACAAAACAAAGAAACAAATAAACACGCATCCGTGATTTGTCTTCTGGCAAAAAATGCGAAGTTCTTTTCGAAACTTCTAAAATAAGGTTCTCTGATACACTAAATTTGATGGTGTGATTTTGGTTAAGATTGTATGACTTTTAGGGGGTGTTTCCACCTATTTTCTAAAATGAGGCAAATTTTCTCAGGCTCGTAACTTTTGATGAATATAATTGATCTTGATGAAACTTATATATTGAAAATCAGCAATAAAAAGCAATTCTTTTGATATAACTATTGTTATTAAAGTTCCATTTTTTACAGTTTCGGTTACTATTGAGCCGGTTTCGCTCCTTACTACAGTTCGGTACCATGAACTGTTTGAAAATCTTAGTTATACTTTGTGACTCTTATTACAGAAACATTTGTATTCTGAAGTTACCTCTCTATCGGTTCTATTCCTTTTTTTTTTCATGAGAAAGTCGATGTACAGTTCTGATCGTTTTTACTTTTCCGTCTTAAAATATAAAAATTTTACTACCATTAAAAATTAATTCCTATCATTTGCATTCTTTTAACCAGGATAAAACTTTTATTCCGAAAATGGCTTTATTTCAAAGTTGTTTTTATTTTGCAAACATTTTCTTTTCGGAAAGCTCTTGCTTATTGTCTTTTCCGAGATTAAAGATTTTCTTGAATTTCTACGACTAATAAAAAATACCTTGTGAAAAGATAAGGACCCTGATGAAAAAGATGATGAGATACCAATTACCTTAATTACTATAATACTAAGGATTCCTAAAAAATTTTGAAGCAAGTTCATTATCTTTGTTCAAATAAAAATCACTAGAATTGGTTGTTTACGAAAGTAGAAATTTGGAAACTTTTCCCATTCCTTTGAAATAATATTAAATGGAATAAAGCCTTTCATTAAAAGGTAAACAAACACTTTAAAAATTAAAACATTGAAACACTAGGCTTACATAAAAAGCAAAATTTAAAACAAACTAACTTGACTAGAACTGAAAAAAGAATACATCAAAAGAAACTATATGTATCTATGTTGTCAATAGGACGAACATACACATCTTAGGAATTGCAAGGGTAAATTAAAAACTTTCAGGGAATTTTGAGGGGTGTTAAACTAATTAAAAGACCATGTAAATCCATATTGTCAAAAAGGCTTATCTTTCAATGTCTGAAGAATGGCTAAGGGTATGTAGTTACAACTTTTAAGGAATGTTGAGAGAAAGGTTTAATTAGACCAAAAGACACAGTGTGGATCCATGTCTGAACTCTGTTACTATGACTATTTGTGATACTATGTGTATCTGCTGTATATTCGGCGACACTAAGGGCATTCAGTTAAAACTTCCTGGGAAAGCTGCAGGCTTTTTTTTTAGCTTAACTAAAAAACATAATCTACATCCAGATTGCCGAAAGGGCATATTTGCAATACCTAAGGAAAAACTTTCAGAGAATGTTTATCATGGTATTGAACTTCGTCAAAAGACATTATCTGCATCCAGGGTGTCGAAATGGCGTATCTACAATGATTCAAGATTTTCAGGAGTGCTGACTTGAAACTTTTAAGAAATACTGAGTAGGGGGTTTAACTACCTTCCAGGAAGTTATGATATTGTTAGACACCAGGATGAGAATTTGAGATGAACTTTCCAGGAACAGTTAGTACTAAGCCGGAGAGTTTAAAATTTTACAACGTAGAAGACGGATGGAATTTCTAGAAAAATAATTTCTGAAGTTTCTGATAATGTCCTAGAAAGTTAGGAACGTAGCTAGATATATTAAGGAAAAGGCTTTATGTTTAATAGAAATGAGAGGGGGGCTTGTACAAAAATTGCCTAAATGATAGATCATATGAAAATAAAAGTAATGTAAAGAAAGTGGATAAAGGATTAAAATATGAACTAAGGAGATGTGAAATGGGGGCATGGATAAAATTGCCGAGGATCTGGAAGATGCAGCTAGACGGCATAATATGAAAATAGTGCAGTGGCATGTTAATAAATTCAGAGGGAGTAATCATTTTGTACCTGTCCTATTTAAAGAAAGGTTCGTGGCCTCAATTACTGACAAGAAGAGGGTTAAAAAAGATGGAGGAGACCATTTTGAGAATGTGGAAAATCGAAATACTGTTACAGAAAAAGATTTAGAGGCAAAGGAAAAAGTTTGTGAAACCTCGGATTCGAAGAAAGCTTTTATTTTGTGAGGGAAAATTAGAGACAGTACTAAAAGAATTAAAAAAAAAAATGAGGCCCCAGGTGCTGATAGTGTGGTAAATGAGCTTGTTTTAATACGGTAGATATGAGTTTAGAAATAAGTTAACAAAGATTGCAAATAGGGCTTTTGAAAAGGAAAGTATCTAGTGATTTTAGGAAAACCCTTACTAAGACCTCGTATAAGAAAGGTGATAAAGATGAGCGTGGTAAACCTAAAGACATTAGCCTAGTTTCTGTAGGTAGCTAATTACTTAGTAGACAAAGTTTTAAGAGAAGAAAAGTGCAGTTTGAGGAAGGGTAGAAGTTGTGACAACCAGACTTTCCCCCTTAGATTAGTAATTAAATAAAAAAAACAAGTTTTTTGAACTGAAAGTAAGGAGCGACATTAAAACTTAAAACGCACAGAAATTACTTCGTATATGAAAGAGGCTGCTTCCTCATCAACGCCCCGCTCTTTACGCTAAAGTTTTTTACTGTTTTAAAAAGAAGAATTGAGAAAAAGAGTCAAACTTTAGCGTAAAGAGCGGGGCGTTGATGAGGAAGCAGCCTCTTTCATATACGAAGTAATTTCTGTGCGTTTTAAGTTTTAATGTCGCTCCTTACTTTCAGTTAAAAAAACTTGTTTTTTTATTTAATTTCTGAACGTTTTTGAATCAAATGCATGTTTTGATTTTGGCTCTCCGCAGAGGAATAATCAAAACGAAATTTGCATTTTTTTTTTTTGGCTCAATGGCTTTCTCATAATTTTTATCGAATGATTTTGAGAAAATTAAATAAAAAAAAACAAGTTTTTTCAACTGAAAGTAAGGAGGGACATCAAAACTTAAACGCACAGAAATTACTTCGTATATGAAAGAGGCTGCTTCCTCATCAACGACCCGCTCTTTACGCTAAAGTTTGACTCTTTCTCTCAATTCTTCTTTCTAAAACAGTAAAAAACTTTATCGTAAAGAGCGGGGCGTTGATGAGGAAGCAGCCTCTTTCATATACGAAGTAATTTCTGTGCGTTTTAAGTTTTGATGTCACTCCTTACTTTCAGTTGAAAAAACTTGTTTTTTTTATTTAATTTCTGAACGTTTTTGAATCAATGCATGTTTTGATTTTGGCTCTCCGCAGAGGAATAATCAAAACGAAATTTGCATATTTTTTTGTGGCTCAATGGCTTTCTCATAATTTTGATCGAATGATTTTGAGAAAAAAAGAGCGGGGGACGAAGCCTAGTCGCCCCCCGATTTTTTGGTTAATTAAAAAGGCAACTAGAACTTTTAATTTTTTACGAATCTTTTTATTGGTAAAAGATTTACATAACTTGTAAATTAGCTTACGTAAAGAACTTTTGTATTCTCATGTTTTTATTACATATATGAGGGGATTCGCCCCATCGTCAGTACCTCGCTCTTTACACTAAAGCTTAAATTTTATCCCAATTCATTCAGAATGACCCCCTGAATCACAAAAGCCGTAGAATAAGTAGTTGAAATTACCGAAAATACTTTAGCGTAAAGAGCGAGGTATTAGAAGGAGGTGAGCCCCTCATATGGGTAATAATTTCTGTTTGTTTTAAGTTTTATTGCTGTTCCTTACTTCCAGCTGAAAAAGCTTTTTCACTTTTATTTTTTAATTGTTTTTTTTTTTTTAATAATGCTAGTAAATCCTGCTCTCCCTTCATGGAAATTTTCTTCTCCCATTACAAATTCTCGAAGGAAAGTTCCCCCAGCATATCCCCCTCTGCTCAACCCCTCCCCCAAACCAAAAAAATCCTCCTGAAAACCCCTGTATACTTCCCAATAACCATTACTATATGTAAGCACAGGTCAAAGTTTGTAACTTGTTGCCCCTCCCACGGGGACTGTGGGGGAGTAAGTCGTCCCCAAAGACATAGTTATAAGGTTTTTCGACTACGCTGAATAAAATGGCTATCTCAGAATTTTGATCCGTTGACTTTGGGAAAATAATTAGCGTGGGAGGGGGCCTAGGTGCCCTCCAATTTTTTGGTCACTTAAAAAGGGCACTAGAACTTTTCATTTCCGTTAGAATGAGCCCTCTTGCAACATTCTAGGACAACTGGGTCGATACGATCACCCCTGGGAAAAAGAAAAAAAAAAAAAATAAAAAAAAATAAACACGCATCCGTGATCTGCCTTCTGGCAAAAAATGCAAAATTCCACATTTTTGTAGATAGGAGCTCAAAACGTCTACAGTAGGGTTCTCTGATACGCTGAATCTGATGGTGTGATTTTCGTTAAGATTCTATGACTTTTAGGGGGCGTTTCCCCCTATTTTCTAAAATAACGCCAATTTTCTCAGGCTCGTAACTTTTGATGGGTAAGACTAAACTTGATGAAACTTATATATTTAAAACCAGCATTAAAATGCGATTCTTTTGATGTAGCTATTGGTATCAAAATTCCATTTTTTAGAGTTTTGGTTACTATTGAGCCGGGTCGCTCCTTACTACAGTTCGTTACCACGAACTGTTTGATTGAGAAGTGTCTGAGTCAACCAAAACCTTTAGTCCTCAGTCTTATAGATTATGAGGAAGCGTTCAGTTCAACTGATAGAAGAGCTTTAGTTAAGGTCTTAACCGTAGTAGAGTTATTCTTGTACATAGCACTAATCACTTTAATGTATTTGTATGGTATACCATGCAAGGGTATCAATCAAGTGGATAGCTTCACTTGCCTAGGTTGTATTAGTAGTGAAGACAGTGAGTGCTGTGAAAAAATTAAAAGTCAAATAGCCAAGGCTCAAGGTGTTTTTTAACAGTTGAAAAAAAATTGAAAGAATGGGAAGATAGGACTGCAAACCTAGGATAGAACATTGCAGGCTACAGTAATGACAGTGGTCAAATATTGTTGTGAATAATGGGCGCTCCGAAAAACGGATGAAGATTTGCTAGATATTTTCCAGTGAAATTGCCATCGTATTGTTTATGATACCCGACTGAATGACCGTATTTCAAACAGTAAGCTTTACGAAAATGTGGTTAATTCCGGTGTCAATGACTCCCGGCTATAGTGAGAGAAAGGTTGAGACGGCAAGGTGACGTTCTGCAAATGAAGGATGACATATTGCCAAAGACTGTCCTTTCAGACCAAC
Source organism: Artemia franciscana (assembly GCF_032884065.1). NCBI lineage: Eukaryota > Metazoa > Arthropoda > Branchiopoda > Anostraca > Artemiidae > Artemia > Artemia franciscana. The sequence continues at coordinate 32,619 of NW_027062818.1, read as the reverse complement.
CTTCTAGGGCTAAACGGAAAACAGGTCATCCTCGGTTAGGGTGGTAGGATTTTGTAAAGATACCTTTGATGGAAATGGGAACTTCCTGGGTGGGTGTAAAGAGCAAGGCTTTGGATAGATTAGGATGGAGGAGGAGCGTAGGTAACTGTGTTGAACTCGGGTAGACTTGTGCTTTGGTGAGTTGTTAGTAATAGTGGTAGCAGTAGTAATCTTTAACTAAATCAAAATACGTTATTTGCATCCGGGCTGTCAAGAGGAAATACCTCCTATATCTCAGGAGAGGCAAATGGTATGATGTTGATACTTTCATTGGGTATTGAAGAGGAGGATGAACTAAATCGAAAGACATTACGTTATTGCAGACTCTTCAAAGTTCGCTATTCGCAAGTCTAAAGCTATTAAGTTGAAGGGGTTTTGAGCTTGAATAAAAAAAAACACAGAATATCCATTTTCAAAACAGTTCGTGGTAACAAACTGTAGTAAGGAGCGACCCGGCTCAATAGTAACCGAAAGTCTAAAAAAAGGAATTTTGATAATTATAGTTACATCAAAAGAATCGGATTCTAATTCTGATTTTAAATATTTAAGTTTCATCAAGATTAGTTTTACCCATCAAAAGTTACGAGCCTGAGAATCTTTGCCTCATCAACGAAAATAGGGGGAAACACCCCCTAAAGGTCGTACAATCTTAACGAAAATCACACCATCAGATTCAGCGTATCAGAGAACCTAATTGCAGAAGTGTCAAGCTCCTTTCTATAAAAATGTGGAATTTCGCTTTTTTTTTCCAGAATACAGATCACGGATGCGTGTTTATTTGTTTTTTTGTTTGTTTCTTTTTCCCAGGGTGATCGTATCGACCCTGTGGACCTAGAATCTTTCTAGAGGGCTCATTCTATCGGAAATCAAAAGTTCTAGTGCCCTTTTTAAGTGCGAAAATTTGCTTTATTTTAGAAAATAGGGAGAAACACCAACTAAAAGTTCAGAATCTTTGTGGAATTTTGTATTTTTTGCCAGAAGGCAGATTACGGATGCGGGTTTATTTGTTTGTTTGTTTGTTTTTTTCCCCAGGGGTGATCATATCAACCAAGTGGTCCTAGAATTTTGCAAAAAAGCGCTGATTCTAACGGAAATGAAAAGTTCTAGTGCCCGTTTTAAGTGACCAATAAAATTGGAGGGCACCTAGGCCCCTTTGGGGACGACTTACTCCCCCACAGTCCTGTAACAAACTGTAGTAAGGAACGACCCGGCTCAATAGTCACCAAAACTTTAAAAATGGAATTTAGATACCAATAACTCCATTAAAAGAATCGCGTTTTAATGCTGATTTTAGATATATTAGTTTCATCAAGTTTAGTCTTACCCATCAAAAGTTACGAGCCTGAGAAAATTTGCCTTATTTTAGAAAATAGGGAGAAACACCCCCTAAAAGTTCAGAATCTTTGTGGAATTTTGTATTTTTTGCCAGAAGGCAGATTACGGATGCGGGTTTATTTGTTTGTTTGTTTGTTTTTTTCCCCAGGGGTGATCGTATCGACCAAGTGGTCCTAGAATTTTGCAAAAAAGCGCTGATTCTAACGGAAATCAAAAGTTTTAGTTCCCGTTTTAAGTTACCAAAAAAATTGGAGGGCACCTAGGCCCCCTCCTACGCCAATTATTTTCCCAAAGTCACCGGATCAAAATTCTGAGATATCTATTTTATTCACCGTAGTCGGATAACCTTATAACTATCTCTTTGGGGACGACTTACTCCCCCACAGTCCCCCTGGGAGGGGCTACAAGTTACAAACTTTGACCAGTGCTTACTTACAGTAATGGTTATTTGGAAGTGTACAGATGTTTTCAGGGGGATTTTTAGTTTGAGGGGGTGGGGGTTGAGAAGAGGGAGATATGTTGGGGGAACTTTCCTTTTAGGAATTTGTCCTGGGACAAGAAAATTTTCATGAAGGGAGCGCAGGATTTTCTAGCATTATTTAAAAAGAAATGAAAAAAAAAATATGAAAAAGTTTTTTCAACTGAAAGTAAGGAGCTGCATTAAAACTTAAAAGGAAAAGAAATTATTACGCATATGATGGGCTCACCTCCTCCTAATGCCCCGCTCTTTGCGGTAAAGTATTTTTTAGTAATTTCAACTATTTATTCTACGGCTTTTGTGATTCAGGGTTCATTCTTAAGAAATTGGGATAAATTTAAGCTTTAGTGTAAAGAGCGAGGTACTGACGAGGAAGTGAACCCCCTCATATACGTAATAAAAACATGAAAATGCAGAAGTTCGTTATGTAAGCTAATTTGTAAGTTACGCATATTTTTTACTAATAAAAACATTCGTAAAAAATTATAAGTTCTAGTTGCCTTTTTAAGTAACCAAAAAATCGGATGGCAAATAGGCTTCTTTCCCCGCTCCTTTTTTTCTCAAGATCATTTGATCAAAACTATGAGAAAGCCATTTAGCCAAAATAAAATATACCAATTTCGTTTTAATTATACATCTGCGGAGAGCTAAAATCAAAACATGCATTGATTTAAAAACGTTCAGAAATTAAATAAAGAAATGTTTTTTTAACGGAAAGTAAGGAGCGGCATTAAAACTTAAAACGAACAGAAATTACTTTGTAAATGAAAGGGGCTGCTTCATCATCAACGCCCCACTCATTATGCTAAAGTTTTTTACTATTTTGAAAAGTAGAGTTAAAAGAAAGAGTAAAACTTTAGCGTAAAGAGCGAGGCGTTGATTAGGAAGCAGCCCCCTTCATCTACGAAGTAATTTCTGTTCGTTTTAAGTTTTAATGCCGCTCCTTACTTTCCTTTAAAAAAAACCTTCTTTTTTTATTTAATTGCATAAGGCACATCTGCAATGTCTCGAGAACAATCCAAGGATATTAAGTTGAAACTTTCAGGAAATATTTACGGGGATGTTACACTTCATGAAAAGACACTATATGTATCCAGTTTGTATAAAGTATCGGCGTAATTTCAGTAAGGGCAGAGAGCATTAAGTTAAAGCTTTAAGAGTATCAAACAGTTCGTGGTAACGAACTGTAGTAAGGAGCGACCCAGCTCAATAGTAACCAAAAGTCTAAAAAATTGAATTATGGTACCAATAGCTACATCAAAATAATTGCACTTTAATGCTGGTTTTAAATATATAAGTTTTATCAAGTTTCGTCTTACCCATCAAAAGTCAGGAGCCTGAGAAAATTTGCGTTATTTTAGAAAATAGGGGGAACCGCCCCCTAAAAGTCATAGAATCTTAACGAAAATCCCACCATCAGATTCAGCGTATCGGAGAACCCTACTGTAGAAGTTTCAAGCTCCTATCTACAAAAATGTGGAATTTTATATTTTTTGCAAGAAGGCAGATCACGGATGCGTGTTTATTTGTTTTTTTTTTGTTTTTTTTCCCCAGGGGTGATCGTATCGACCCAGTTGTCCTAGAATGTTGCAAGAGGGCTTGTTCTAACGGAAATGAAAAGTTTTAGTGCCCTTTTTAAGTGACCAAAAAAATGGAGGGCACCTAGGCCCCCTCCCACGCTAATCATTTTTCCAAAGTTAACGGATCAAAATTCTGAGATAGCCATTTTATTCAACGTAGTCGAAAAACCTTATAACTATGTCTTTGGGGACTACATACTCCCCCACAGTCCCCGTGGGAGGGGTTACAAGTTCAAAACTTTGACCAGTGCTTACATATAGTAATGGTTATTGGGAAGTGTACAGGCGTTTTCAGGAGGATTTTTTTGGTTGGAGGAAGGGGTTGAGAAGAGGGGGATATGCTGAGGGAACTTTACATCGAGAAATTTGTCATGGGGGAAGAAATTTTCCATGAAGGGAGCGCAGGATTTACTAGCATTACTTAAAAAAAAACAATGAAAAAGTTTTTTTTTTCATCTGGAAGTAAGCAGCAGCATTAAAACTTAAAACAAACAGAAATTATTACCCATATGAGGGGCTCACCTCCTCCTAATACCTCGCTCTTTACGCTAAAGTATTTTTAGTATTGTCAACTATTTATTCTGCGGCTTTTGTGATTCAGGGGTCATTCTTAATGAATTGGGACAAAATTTAAGCTTTAGTGTAAAGAGCAAGGTACTGACGAGGGGGCGAACCCCTTCATATATGTAATAAAAACATAAAAACACAAAAATTCTTTACGTAAGCTAATTTATAAGTTACGTATATCTTTTACTTATAAAAAGATTCGTAAAAAATTAAAAGTTCTAGTTGCCTTTTTAATTAACCGAAAATCGGGGGGCAACTAGGCTTGCTCCCTCGCTCTTTTTTTCTCAAAATCATTCAATCAAAATTATGAGAAAGCCATTTAGCCAAAAAAAATAAATATACAAATTTCGTTTTAGTTATTCCTCTGCGGAGAGCCAAAATCAAAACATGCATTGATTCAAAAACGTTCGGAAATTAAATTAAAAAAAAACAAGTTTTTTAAATGAAAGTAAGGAGTGACATTAAAACTTAAAACGAACAGAAATTACTCCGTATATGAAAGGGGCTTTTCTTCTCAACGCCCCACTCTTTACGCTAAAGTTTTTTTTACTGTTTTAAAATGTAGAGTTAAGAACAAGGGTCAAACTTTAGCGTAAAGAGCGGGGCGTTGAGAAGGAAAAGCCCCTTTCATATACGGAGTAATTTCTGTTCGTTTTAAGTTTTAATGTCGCTCCTTACTTTCATTTAAAAAACTTGTTTTTTTTTATTTAATTATGGGAGAGATAGAACTAATTCAAGAGACACTATATGCATCAAGACTCTCATAGGACAAATGTGCAATATCTAAATAATTGCTAAGGGTATTTCGTTGAAACTTTCAGAGTATACTGACGAAGACTAAGATCAAACAGTTCGTGGTAACGAACTGTAGTAAGGAGCGACCCGGCTAAATAGTAACCAAAACTCTAAAAATGGAATTTTGATACCAATAGCTACATCAAAAGAATCGAATTTTAATGCTGATTTTAAATATATAAGTTTCATCAAGTTTATTTTTACCCATCCAAAGTTACGAGCCTGAGAAAATTTGCGTTATTTTAGAAAATAGGGGGAAACGTCCCCTAAAAGTCATAGAATCTTAACGAAAATCACACCATCAGATTCAGCGTATCACAGAACCCTACTGTAGAAGTTTCGAGCTCCTATCTACGAAAATGTGGAATTTTGCATTTTTTGCCAGAAGGCAGATCACGGATACGTGTTTATTTGTTTTTTTGTTTTTTTGTTTTGTTTTTTTTTTTTCCCCAGGGGTGATCGTATCGACCCAGTTGTCCTAGAATGTTGCAAGAGGGCTCATTCTAACGGAAATGAAAAGTTCTAGTGCCCTTTTTACGTGACCAAAAAAAATTGGAGGGCACCTAGGCCCCCTCCCGCGCTAATTATTTTCCCAAAGTCAACGGATCAAAATTCTGAGATAGCCATTTTATTCAGCGTAGTCGAAAAACCTTATAACTATGTCTTTGGGGACAACTTACTCCCCCACAGTCCCCGTGGGAGGGGCAACAAGTTACAAACTTTGACCTGCGCTTACATATAGTAATGGTTATTGGGAAGTATACAAGCGTTTTCAGGAGGATTTTCTTGGTTTGGGGGAGGGGTTGAGAAGAGGGGGATATGCTGGGGGAACTTTCCTTCGAGAATTTGTAATGGGAGAAGAAAATTTCCATGAAGGGAGAACAGGATTTACTAGCATTATTTAAAAAAAAAACAATTAAAAAATAAAAGTGAAAAAGCTTTTTCAGCTGGAAGTAAGGAACAGCAATAAAACTTAAAACAAACAGAAATTATTACCCATATGAGGGGCTCACCTCCTTCTAATACCTCGCTCTTTACGCTAAAGTATTTTCGGTAATTTCAACTACTTATTCTACGGCTTTTGTGATTCAGGGGGTCATTCTTAATGAATTGGGATAAAATTTAAGCTTTAGTGTAAAGAGCGAGGTACTGACGATGGGGCGAATCCCCTCATATATGTAATAAAAACATGAGAATAAAAAAGTTCTTTACGTAAGCTAATTTATAAGTTACGTAAATCTTTTACCAATAAAAAGATACGTCAAAAATTAAAAGTTCTAGTTGCCTTTTTAATTAACCAAAAAATCGGGGGGCAACTAGGCTTCGTCCCCTGCTCTTTTTTTCTCAAAATCATTCGATCAAAATTATGAGAAAGCCATTGAGCCAAAAAAAAAATATAAAAATTTCGTTTTGATTATTCCTCTGCGGAGAGCCAAAATCAAAACATGCATTGATTCAAAAACGTTCAGAAATTAAATAAAAAAAAACAAGTTTTTTCAACTGAAAGTAAGGAGTGACATCAAAACTTAAAACGCACAGAAATTACTTCGTATATGAAAGAGGCTGCTTCCTCATCAACGCCCCGCTCTTTACGCTAAAGTTTTTTACTGTTTTAGAAAGAAGAATTGAGAGAAAGAGTCAAACTTTAGCGTAAAGAACGAGGCGTTGATGAGGAAGCAGCCTCTTTCATATACGAAGTAATTTCTGTGCGTTTTAAGTTTTGATGTCACTCCTTACTTTCAGTTGAAAAAACTTGTTTTTTTTTTATTTAATCTTAATCAAAAGAACGTATTTCCATCTATGGTGCCAAAAGAGTTTCTTTGTGATTGTTCAAAAACGGTTAAGTGTATCAATTTGAAAATTTCATGGATGATTAAGGGTATTTAGAACCAAAACAAAAAACACCATGTGCTTCTGTTTTGCCAAGAGTGGGTATGTGCAATATACCAATAACGGCTAAGGGTATCAAGTTGAAACTTCCGAGGAATGTTTAAGGCCGTAGTTAAATCATAAGACACTATGCATATCCAGGTTGTTAACAAGGTATATCTATTATATATATATATATATATATATATATATATATATATATATATATATATATATATATATATATATATATATAATATATATATATATATATATATATATATAAATATATATATATATATATATATATATATATATATATATATATATATATATATATATATATATATATATATATATATATATATATATATATATATATATATATATATATATATATATATATATATATATATATATATATATATATATATATATATATATATATATATATATATATATATATATACATGGTGACTAAGGATATCAACTTTAAATTTTCAAGAGATGTTCACCAGGATGCTGAAAAAAAAAATCAAAAGACGTTAGGATCATGCAGGGTCTTAAAGCAGCGTTTCTGTAATTTCCCAGAAACGGCTAAGTCATCAAGTTGAAACTTAATTTTTGTTCCTTCAACCAGACGGAAATCTCGTTGTGTTGGTTCTTACATCCTGTTTTTATTTTATACAAAACAGATTAGAACTCTTTTTAACAAATGAATTCTAACTTCACATATTTAAACAAAAACAGTGAAAACCAAATTTAATACAATAAGATGCCTATGACGAAAGTATCGATCAATATTTGTCTATATTCAACATGGATGTCGGTAGGGGACAAGGGGGCAAGTCCCCCTGGAAATGGGGGACTATAAAGTAATTATAAAGAAACCAGAGGAAATAGAGCAGAATATAGAAAAACCACGGAAAAATGTGCGTTGCCCCATTGTTGTCTGCCTGCCAATAGATTTTGACCCTTAATTAAATTTAAAAAAAAACAAGTTTTCTTAACTGAAAGTAAGGAGTGACATTAAAACTTAAAACGAATAGAAATTACTTCGTATATGAAAGGGGCTGCTTCCTCATCAACGCCTCGCTCTTTACGCTAAAGTTTGACTCTTTCTCTCAACTCTTCTCTTTAAAACAGTAAAACATTTTAGCGTAAGGAGCGGGGCGTTGATGGAGAAGCAGCCATTTTATATACGAAGTAATTTCTGTTCATTTTAAGTTTTACTGTCGCTCCTTACTTACAGTTAAAAAAAACTTGTTTTTTTAATTTAATTTCTGAACGTTTTTGAATCAACGCATGTTTTGATTTTGGCTCTCCGCAGAGGAATAATTAAAACGAAATTTGTATATATTTTTTTGGCTAAATGGCTTTCTCATAGTTTTTATCGAACTATTTGGAGAAAAAAAGAAGCGGGGGAGGAAGCCTAATTGCCCTCCGATTTTTTGGCTACTTAAAAAGGCAACTAGAACTTTTTATTTTTTACGAATGTTTTTAGTAGTAAAAGATATACTAACTTATAAATTGGCTTACGTAACGAATTTTTGTATTCTCATGTTTTATTACATATATGAGGGGTTTCACCCCCTCGTCAGTACCTCGCTCTTTACACTAAAGCTTAAATTTTGTCCCAATTCATTAAGAATGGCCCCTGAATCACAAAAGCCGTAGAATAAATAGTTGAAATTACTAAAAATACTTTAGCGTATAGAGCGAGGTATTAGGAGGAGGTGAGCCCCTCATATGCGTAATAATTTCTGTTCGTTTTAAGTTTTAATGCAGCTCCTTACTTCCAGTTGAAAAAACTTTTTCACATTTATTTTTTCATTGTTTTTTTTAAATAATGCTAGAAAATCCTGCGCTCCCTTCATTGAAATTTTCTTCCCCCATGACATATTCCTCGATGGAAAGTTCCCCCAACATATCCCCCTCTTCTCAAACCCTTCCCCTAACCAAAACATCCCCCTGAAAACGTCTCTACACTTCCCAATAACCGTTACTATATGTAAGCACTGGTCAAATTTTGTAACTTGTAGCCCCTCCCACGGGGACTGTGGGGGAGTAAGTCTTCCCCAAAGACATAGTTATAAGGTTTTTCGTCTACACTGAATAAAATGGCTAGCTCGGAATTTTGATCCGTTGACTTTGGGAAAATAATTAGCGTGGGAGGGGGCCTAGATGCCCTCCAATTTTTTTGGTCACTTAAAACGGGCACTAGAACTTTTCATTTCCGTTATAATCAGCGCTTTTCTGCAAAATTCTAGGACCACTTGGTCGATACGATCACCCCTGGGGAAAAAAACAAACAAACAAACAAATAAACCCGCATCCGTAATCTGCCTTCTGGCAAAAAATACAAAATTCCACAAAGATTCTGAACTTTTAGGGGGTGTTTCTCCCTATTTTCTAAAATAAGGCAAATTTTCTCAGGCTCGTAACTTTTGATGGGTAAGACTAAACTTGATGAAACTAATATATCTAAAATCAGCATTAAAACGCGATTCTTTTGATGGAGTTATTGGTATCAAAATGCCATTTTTAGAGTTTTGGTTACTATTGAGCCGGGTCACTCCTTACTACAGTTCGTTACCATGGACTGTTTGATAAGGAAAATAAGTTCTAATTTGTGACTGAGTGACCCCTATGAAGTCTTCCACAAAAATTACTTCTGTATGATTTGTTTGGAGTAACAAAAAAAAAAAAAAAATCAAATTCTCCATAGTAATGAATGGTAAGTAAATAAGCATCCTTGTCAATAATGAAGGTATATGAGACTAGCTATTTATAAGATTAAATCAAGGAATCAGCTTTTTATGGTGAAACTAAATAAAAAAAATGACAATTTTTTCAACTCAAATTATGGAGCAGCATTAAAACTTAAAACAAACAGAATTATTATGTATATGAGAAGGTTCACCACCTCGTCAATATCTCGCTCTTTACGCTAAAGTAAGCCTTTTGTTCCAATTCTTTAAGAATGACCCCTAAATGATAAAAGTCATTTAATTAGAATAAATAGCTCTTTTGAAAGTACTGAAAATAGTTTAGCGTAAAGAGCGAGGTATTGACGAGGGGGCAAACCCTCTTCTAGGCGTGGTAATTACTGTTTGTTTTTATTTTAATTTTACTCGTTACTTTCAGTTGAAAAAACTTGTTTTTTTTTTATTTCTGATCGTTTTTTAATAATGCTAGGAAAACTGGGAAAACGCCTATCCCCCACCAGATAAAATCCATCTGAAAATGTCTTTAAGCTTCCTAATATCTATCACTATATGTAAAGAATGGCCAAAGTTCATACATAGCAGCCCTTCCCCGGAGGACTGTTGGAGATTAAGTCGTCCTCAGAGACATAGTGATTAGATTTTCGACTATGCTGAACAAAATCGTTATCTCAAAATTTTCATCAGGTGACTTTGGGAAAATAACGAATGTGGGAGGGTGCCTATTTGCCCCCCAATTTTTTGTCACTTAAAATTGGCACTAGAGTTTTTAATTTCCGGTGAATGGGCCCTTTTGCAACATTCTAAGACCACTGGATTGGTACGATCTTCCTGGAAAAAAACAAACAAATAAACATGCCCCCATGAACTTGTATTTTTTTTCTTCTAAAAAAACAAAATTCCACATTTTTGCAGACAGAAACTTGAAACCTCTACAGTAAGGTTCTTTGATAAACCCCCTTGTTGCCCCCTTTTTTGAAAATAAGGCAAATTTTCTCAGGCTCGGAATTTTTAATGTGTAAGACTAAACTTCATGAAATTAATATATGTTTATTAATAATTAGTGCAGTTATTAGTTCACAAGAAAGTTCGTATAATTATAGAAAAAACAAGGAAAGCAACTTAAAAAGGGACAATTTTAGTAAAAATTTTCCATCAACTCGTCTTGCATTGCTAGAGTACCCATGAGCTGATATATGAAGGCACTATAATCAGAAACGTTTCCCTTAAACGGAATGCTGGGAATTTCTGAATTTCTGCTCTGAACGGATCCGTCTTTTCGTGTTTTATTATCATTTATTTAAAAATTTTCAAGGATTGATTATATCTATGTATTTGTCGTTTTAAAAAAATATTTAATTTTTACAATTATGAAATATAAAGGTGTCAAATATATTGTTTTTTTTTAATTCAAAATTAAATTGAAAATAAAACACCAAAAATTTGTATTTGATTTTTTTATCCTTAGTTTTATGTTTTACTTCGAAAAAACTGCTTTGGTAATATGTTATTACAAACGCTGAATCTAAACGTATTAAATATTTTTGTGTTTGATAACCAAGTTCAAAGCTGTGGATATTCTTCAAAAATGTCCGTCCAACGCTTCAGCATTGCTAAACAGAAATGAATGCTGGGAGTCTATATCTTTGTTTTTTTAAGTAGGCTATTATTTTGTGTATTTTTTGGAAATTACTTACTTTCGCCACCGATGTCTCTTGAGGAACTAAGGTCTAAGGTAAGGTATACTTTAATTGACATACTTCTCCCATTGCCTTTAGAAAAATGTTTGGGTCTAAGCTCCATTAAATAACTTTTTCTTTAAACTGAATGTAAGGAGCAACATCAAAACTTAAAACGAACAGCTCCTCAGTACCTCACTCTTCACACCAAGGTTTTTCGGCCCTTTAAAAAAAGTTACTTATTATTCTAATTCAACGACCTTTGTGTGTCAGGAGTCGTTTAAAGAATTGGGACAAAACTTAAACTTTAGCGTAAAGAGTGAGGTGTTGAGGAGGAGACAACCCTTTCATATATGTAATAATGTCTGTCGGTTTTAAGTTTTAATATTGCTCCTTACTTTTCCTTACTGTTTTTATTTAATTTCTAATTGTTTCTCAAACAATGCCAGGAAATCAGGTCCCATATCCATGGAAAAATCCCCTCCCCTTGCCCAGAGAAATATTTTCTGGACAAGTCAATCATGGTGAAAGTTTACCCCAAACAGTTACTTTTAACATCTCCAAACGTAAAATTGAATCAGTAAAGACATAAAGAAATTTTGTATAGGAATTTGGGCAAATTCAACCAGTGTAAAATTTCCCCTGGGAATTTCACCCCCTGGAAACTTCCCTCCCCACGGAAAATTTTCCCCTTGCAGAATCCAGTGAGCAAACAATTCCTCCTCTCCTCCCCACCCCAAAAATGTATGCATATTTCCCAAAAACAAATACTGTACGTAACAATGAGAAAATTTTATAAGCTAACAAGAGCTAAAAGCTCATATGGCACTTGTGACGAGGCAAGAATACCTAAGAGCCAAGAGCTCATATGGTATGAGCTCGAACAAAATTCTAAGAATCAATAGTTTGATTTAAAAGGAAATCAGAGGCTTAATGCCGGCCAGGATTTGAAATAAGAGCTCTGAGTCACGATGTCCTTCTAAATATCAAAATTCATTAAGATCCGATCACCCACTCGTAAGTTATAAATACATAATATTTTCTAATTTTTCCTCTCCCTTTCGCCCCCAAAATGATCGAATCTGGGAAAACGACTTTATCAAGTTAATTTGGGCAGCTCCTTGACACGCCTGCCAATTTTCATCGTCCTAGCACGTCCAGAAGCACCAAACTCGCCAAATCACTGAACCCCTCCCCCAACTCCTCCAAAGAGAGTGAATAAAGTGGAACATATTTTGGATTTTTTTTCAAAGTGAATAAAGTACGGTTACGTCAATCACGTATCAAGGACATTTGCTTGTTCACTCCACCAAGCTTCATCCCGATTCCTCCACTCCAAGTGTTTCCCAAGATTTCCCCCTCCAACTCCCCCCAATCTCAAAAGATCTGATCGGGATTTGAAATGAGAGCTCTGAGACATGAATCCCTTCTAAATATCAAATTTCATTAAGATCCGATCACCTATTCGTAAGATAAAAATACCCCAATTTTCATGTTTTCCAAGAATTCCGGTTTTCCCCTCCAACTCCCCCCAGTGTCACAGGATCGGGTCGGAATTTAAAATTAGAGCTTTAAAGCACAAGATCCTTCTAAATATCAAATTTCATTAAGATCTGGTCACCCTTTCGTAAGTTGCAAATACCTCAATTTTCAAAATTACCCCCCCTCCCCAACTCCACCAAAGAGAGCAGATCTGGTCCGGTTATGTCAGTCACGTATCTTAGACAGGTTTTTATTCTTCCCATCCAGTTTCATCCCGATCTCTCCGCTTTAAGTATTTTCTAAGATTTCTGGTACCCCAACTACTCCCCCTCCAATTACGCTGGATCCAATTGAGATTTAAAATAAGAGATCTGAGTTACAAGGTCCTTCTAAATATGAAGTCTCATGAAGATCCGGTCACTCCTTCGTAAGTTAAAAATATGCCATTTTTTCTAATTTTCAGAGTTAACCCCCCCCCCCAAATAAAGCGGATCCGTTCCAATTATGTAAATCACGTATCCAAGACTTCTGCATATTTTTCCCACCAAGTTTCATCCTGATCCCTCCAATCTAAGCGTTTTCCATGATTTTAGGTTCCCCCACCCCAAAGTCCCCCCAATGTCACCAGATCCGGTTGGGGTTTAAAATAAGAGCTTTGAGACACGATATCTTCTAAATATCAAATTTCATTAAGGTCCGATCATTCGTTCGTAAGTTAAAAGTACCTCATTTTTTCTAATTTTTTAGAATTACCCCCCTCCCAACTACCCCAAAGAGAGCGGATCCGTTCCGACTATGTCAATCATGTATCTAAGACTTGTGTTTATTTTCTCCCACCAAGTTTCATCCCGATCCCTCCACTCTAAGTGTTTTCCAAGATTTTAGGTTTCCCCCTCCCAAATCCCCCTAATGTCACCAGATCCAGTCGGGATAGAAAATAACAGCTCTGAGACATGATATCCTTCCAAACATCCAATTTCATTAAGGTCTGAACAACCTTTCGTAAGTTAAAAATACTTTAATTTTTCTATTTTTTCCGAAAACTTTCTGGGGGCACCCTTCATATTCAAGGTTGTCATATGATGGTTTCAACCAAACAGATGACCATAAATTTCACAGATTTCTAATTCATTTATCTGTGTGATATTTCCCCCATCCATCCATCAAAAGTTCTCTATTGCAAACAGTGTTGGGACTAACTTAAGCAAAAAGTACTTAAGCAATTGCTTAAGCCAAAATCTTAGTTCTTGGTTTCGACTTAAGTAAAAGATTCCGAAAGTACTTAGCATTCATATTTAAATAAAAACTAGAAGTACTTGTACTTGAGGGTGTTTTAAGCAACCAAACGTTCTTTTACTAGTATTTAGTTTAAATACTAACTTCAGTGGGAAGACGCTCATTACGACACTTTCGAATCGTCTCATAAGGACTTTTACTTTTTTTAAATGGCACAAAGCACCTGAAATTTTAAACAAGTAAATCGCAAATCGCAAAGAATTGCGATTTTATATGGAGTATGCTGCCTTTTCATTTGAATAAACGATTGGCGAATTTGAACTGACATACAATATGTTCTTGACTGTAGACATTTGGTCTGCTACCAATAAAAGCTACCTAACAATGACTGCCCACTTAGGTGGAAATTTTTTACTCTTACGCCTTTTCAAATATCACAAACTTACGACATTTTCACCAGGCAATTGAATGTTTACTTTGTGATACATAAAAAAGTAGTTGAAAGAAAGGCCAACAGAGCATTAACTGACGATTCTTCAAACTTCAGTAAAGCAATTAGAGAATTTCGATCTCCTGTGACGAAGGTCAGGTAAGTAGCCACAAAAGTGAAGATGAATCATATAAAAATGATTTATTCTCGCTTTTAAATGTTGGAGAGATTCTTAGCTTTTGGAGTGAGCAAAAATGCGTTGACTATTTCCTACTTCCTCCTTATTTCAAAGGTTGTCACAAATACCTTCATTTCACTTTGAATCCACAGATGCTGATAAGGCAGTGAATGATGTTGCATATAAGCAGCAGTACTATGGCACTTTTGTCAAGTGCACTGCTATCTGGGACGCTAGTAACAGAGCTTAAAAGCCACAGATGCTGTCACAAAGGTATAGCCTACAATAGACAGCTCATCAAGTCTATGATAGCTCAACGGAATTGGAAATATAACAGTGTCAAATGTATGATGGATTTCAACAAAGAAGAGTAGCTTTTTTATGTCTCTGATGCTTTACAGAAACCTAGATATGGGTAACGTTACGTAGATTTTCTAGAAGAATATATGACTGGTGACGCCCTTCCATTAGACCCATAGCCACCACTCTTTTCTTTGTTAATGATCTAAGATGACGAAGAGGTTTAACGGCGATTCTCTCATGACACTATCTTCAAGACGCAAGTACATGTTACGTAATAAAGAATGTTTACTTCAGGATGCAGGTGCTTGTTATATTATAGAGAGTGTTTATTTCTTTGTTTGTTTATAAATTCCGCTAGGGTCAAGACTTCCTTACCTCAGGATTTCTTTGGATGTTACATAATAGGTCTTGTTAGAGTTCAGGGGGCACTAGTCAAGATGCAAACATACACGTTACGTATTGTTTTTTTATTGTTTAAAAACCCTCAAGGGGCTAGAAAAACCTTCAGAGACCGCTAGTCAAGATGCGTGCGTTGGTTTCACATAATAGGAAGTGTTTTCTTCAATAAAATTTCAATACGTTTTAAGATATTTCAAGAAGTTTTTAGGAAATTTTTGTTCAAGCCTTTTTTCAATACGTTTCAACATTAATTTTAAGACATTTTTCTTTAAGACGTTTTTCAAGACGTTTCAAAACATTTTAAGATATTTTTATGACATTTTTCTTCCAGACTTTTAAAAACATTTCAAGACGTTTTTAAGATAATTTTCTACAAGATATTTTACAAGACGTTTCAAGACATATCAAGATGTTTTAAGACATTTTTCTTCAATACATATTTCAAGACGTTTCACGACATCTCAAGACGTTTTTAAGGCATGTTTCTCAAATCATTTTTTCTTCAATATTTCTTTGGTTCTTACGTAAAAGGGAATGTTTGTCAGTGTTAAGGATGACGCATTCTCCTGTGACGTGATTCTTTATGGCCCGTGGGGAATCCCATCTTGTAACTGAGGAGGAATGTTTACCAGTGCTAAGAATGACGCATTCAATCGTGATTTGTTTTTTCAGGGTTCATGGGGAATCTTCGCTTGTAACTGAGGAGGGCATACACGTGGGGTGTTACGTAATGACAAGGCATATGTGGGATGTTACATAATACTTTAACAGACTTTTTCTTCTGGATTTCATAAGGCGATTTCTCAATGGAATGGAGCGCTAGACAGCTGGACTATGAAAGCATTTCTAATAATTTTAATTCAGGGAATACTTTCTACGTGATAACCTATTCCACGCACGGAGAATTCACCTGTCGCGATTTTTAGAATGATCAATTGGATGCATATTCCCAATCTTTTCCGTACGAGAACGCGCAAGCGTCCCAAAGCTGTTGAATTTTGATCTATTAGATGCACCTGCCTGTTAAATTATAATTAGCTCAAATCTTGATATTAGCAAAATCACATTTTAAAAAATGAAACACGCAAACGAAGAAAAAGGACACATTTTTGCATTAGGTTATTTCTGAGAGATTTTATTTTAAGTATCCCATTTCTACGACTGAGTGTTAGATTTCTTCCCCCCCCTCGTCGACAAAATTCCTTTTGCACCTCCCAACTTAACTTTAAGCTGTAGAACATGTTAGTCCAAGGAAATTCAAGCCCCTGTGGCAAACTATGGATAGCACACCTCTAGCAGGCAATTCCAGGGGGAGGGGGGAGCTTGTTATTAGAGGCGAATTTCAGTCATGTTAAGAAATATTTCTTAGAAGTCTTTATGAAAATACACAGTTTTTATTGCTCTATTAGGTAGAGGGAAAAACACGCACAGACACATACAACCACATAGACTTAGGCATATAGCCAAACACAAAGTCAGATAAACAGAAATGGAAAGAGACAAAAATCACAAACGGAAAATCAAACACAAAGTCAAACACACAGACACTCACACAGTCAGACACACAGGCGCATACACACAAAAACGGAGAGAAAGACAAAAACACTCAGAGGGAAAACAAACGAACACACACACAACCAAACAAAGTCAGACACACAGGCACATACATAATCAGAGAAACAGGCATGGAGAAAAGGGCAAAAACACGCAGAAAGAAAAACACACATTTACAAACACAGCCACACAAACTCAGACCGAACTACATACAAAAACAGTCAGAAACACAGGCACGGAGAGGGAAAAGTACACATAGAGGAAAAACACATACAGACACAACCACACAGTCAGACACAGAGGTATACACATACAGTCAGACGCACAGGCAGGGAAAGATACAAAAACACAGAGGGGAAAACACACGTACACAAACACACAGCCAAACAAAGTCAGACAAACAGGCACACTCACAGTCAAAAACACAGACATGGAGAGAGAGAAAAAAGCAATTTGAGGGAAAAAACACACAGCCAAACAAAGTTAGACACACAGATATACACACAGTTAGAAATACAGACACGGAGAAAGAGACAAAACACGCAGAGGGAAAAACACATGCACAAATAAGACCACACAAACTCAGGCGTACAGGAACACGCACTGTCAGACAAACATGCACGGAGTTAGAGACAAAAACCCACAAAAGGAAACACACACAAACACACACACGCACACACTCAACCACACAAAGTAGGACACACAGGCACACACAAACAGTCAGAAACAAAGGCACAGAAAGAGAAATAAAACACAAAAGGAAAAATAAACACACATAGCCTAACACAAACCACACAAAGTCAGACACACAGGCATGGAGAAACACACAAAAACACAGAGATAAAAACAAACACACACACACTGTTAGACATACAGGCTCGGAAAGAGACACGAAAACACATAGAGGGAAAAAATACAGATAAACGTACACAAAATCACACAAAATCAGACAAACATGCACGGGGAGAGACAAAAAACAAACAAAGGGAACACACAAACACAACCACACACAGTCAGACACACAAACACGAAGAGAGAGACTAAACACAATGAGGAAAAACACACAATAAAACACACACAACAACACAAAGTCAGAAACACAGGCAGAGTTATAGTCAGACAAACAGGCACGGAGAGAGACAAAACACACAGAAGGAAAAACACACACACAAAACCACAAAATGTCGGACACAGAGGAACACACACAGTCAGACACAAAGGCATGGAGGAATAGAAAATAAACATATACGAAAACACAAACACACACACACACACACAACCACGTAAAGTCATGCACTAAGGCACAAACACAATCAGACATACAGACACGGAGAACGAGACGAAAACACACAGGAGGAAAACATGCAAACACACGCATACAACCAAACAGAGTTAGACCCATAGGCACACACAAATTCAGACACACAGGCATGAAGAGAGACAAAAACAAAAACGGAAAAATACACACATGCAGAAAAATATAAGACATGCAAGCACACACTTAGTCAGAAACATAGGCACGGAAAGAGAGAAAAATACACACAGAGGAAAAACAATATACACAGACCAATTCATATTCGAATGAGCCCACTCTTGGAATTCTTGGATCACTTGGTCGGTACCATTACTCTTGAAAAAAAAAACAAAAACAAATAAACACGCAACCGCAATATTACTTCTGGTGAAAAGTACAAAAAATTCAGGTTATGTGCAAATAGGAGCTTGAAACCTCTAAAGTACGGTTCTCTGATACGCTGAATCTGATGGTGTGATTTTCAGTAAGACTTTGAGTAAGACCCTATGACTTTTAAGGGGGTGTCTCCCCCTTTTTCCGAAAATAAGGCAAATTTTCTCAGGGTTATAACTTTTGATGGGTAAGACTACACTTGATGAAAGTTGTATACATAAAATCAACATAAAAATTCAATTCTTTTGATGTGTTTATTGGTATCAAAATTCCGTTTTTTAGAATATCGGTTACTATTGGGCCGGGTAGCTCCTTACTTACACTTCTTTACCATAAACCGTTTGATCAGCTTAAGCAACCAGTGACAGCAAAGAACAATCAGTTTATTGATTACGAGTCATTTTCTATTTGGAAGTGGGACAGTGGACATAAAAAATATCTTGCACATGCCCATTATGTTTGTATACATTGGGTAGCTAGTCATCCTGTGAAAATTGTGTTATTGTTGATGACTATATTGAAAAGTGTAGATTATACAATCCATGTAAATTGCATAGAGGATACACAGTACAAATTAAAGACTTTAATTCCTGTCTTGACTCTCAATTCCTTGTCCTGTCAGGAAGAGATTGTTGACTCTCACACAAGAGGTCTCCTCTGTTCCAATTATCACTATGACAAATGTGATCAATGGGAAAATACTTACCTTGTTGTAATTTCAAAAAACCCTTAACATGATTTCATTATTTTATGAGACGGGTAATTGCCATGGTTTAAAATTGTTTTGGGAGGAAGAACCTGGTCTACTTTTCAATTGCTGGAATAATAAGAGAGTCTGGTTTTACGACATCGCTGTGAAGATACCGGCTACAATGATTATAAATCTACTGACTTTTATCTGGCTGTTGCAGAAATGATTCTTCATATGAGAATATCGTATGTGACATTGCTTCAAAAATCAAATTTAAATACGTGAATTCTATAATATGAATCAAAATAGCATTATTGACTTTAAGAAGAAATACAATAAAAATGAAGTAACATAATATTATAAAAAATGTAACCCTGACTTTGCATACCAAGATGAATAAAAATTGAATCCTGACGAGCTACCGCAACTTACCATTAACGATGGTTACGTTGAAAAAGAAATCAAAAGGACACAGAACTTTATACCTGCAATTTTTATTAATAAAGAAATTCCAAAACTTTGAAGCTTTCCAATTTTAGACCACTGAAATTTATATTATGCATCTAGGTAAGAGTATTTTCAACTAGAAAGTCGTTTAATCGAGAATTGTCTACATAAATGCTAAGAAATTCAGTGTAAGTAGATCCACGGCATCAAAAAATAAAATATAATAGTGTATGAAAACCAATGCTTTTGGTTGATAAATCTTGTACTCGCTTAAAATTTCTAATAATATATTCTTCACTTTTCTCAAGAAAGTTTTTAATGCAAGGTGTATAAAAAGCATACGGTAGGTCAAGAGGATCGCAAAATTTGGTATTCTCCACAGTTTCAAGATGTCAAGCCAATGTCCCGTATTTACAGATGGGCCACTGTTAACAATCATAAGGGTATTGTAAACACTTTGGATATGCTCGAGTAAATCCGAAATTATGCAATAGAATTTTTATTTGGGAATATAGGGACCCAAATTGAATGTATTGATTATTTGATTTATGCTCATGATGAAGTCTAATAGATCACTGTAATCAGTGGTAATATCCCAAAATTTATTTATTGAGATTAAAGCTATACTCTCCTCCAATGGTTCGGCAAAGGCACACTCTAAGTGTGCTTTGCCCGTACGGACAATAGTCATGTCCTGTGTACCGGCCATATCTGGCACAAGGATACCAAAAGTTTTTGCAAATATTTCTTTAGTTATATCAATTTCAAAAAACAGTGAATCTCGGTCTC
Organism: Artemia franciscana; assembly: GCF_032884065.1. Classification (NCBI taxonomy): domain Eukaryota; kingdom Metazoa; phylum Arthropoda; class Branchiopoda; order Anostraca; family Artemiidae; genus Artemia; species Artemia franciscana. The sequence goes on along the minus strand of NW_027062818.1, from coordinate 12,355 downwards.
GAGACTGCAGTTGAATATATATTTACATTGACATCTAAACGCACTTGGATATTAAAAAAATACTTGAGGATGCCTTTCCTAGGAGGCTGGGGTGGTCGACTGGAAGACATGGCGGCCGGAAGGTGGCCGAAGGCCGGGGCAGGACCGGGAAGAATAATATCCTCATTTTGCGCTTGAACACTGTGTACCTGCAGACTTGCATGCACACCATTGTATATCAAGTCGCTCCCCTTCTTGGAATTAAAAAATATGTGGGTCCTGGTGCTTCATCAGCTCCAGATAATCAGAATCGTTCCCATTGGTAGAGTCGATTAGAGAGCGAATGTGATTACCATTGTCCAAATCATCTAATAAAAATTTTCAGTTTGATTTTGATAATAACTTCAACTTGTCCCTCCCATGGCTATTGAGGTACACACAGTGTAATAAAATTCAGACATGAGTTTTTTCGAAACTTCTAATCTGGCACTCCCAGCAGCAATATTTTTCTTAAAATCGCATTTATTTGTTTCCCATGCAAAAGGACCAATTTAGTGTCTATGATATTGAACGATTTGAAATTCGAATCTGCAATGATACGGGAACCTTCTCCTGGGACGGTCACAACGACTCTTCCCAAATCTTACAACAAACTCTCGCACATCTTACCGAGGCTGAGCAAGCCTTTTTAAGAAGGGAGCAAACTCTCGCACATCTTACCAAATGCTGAATTTAAAACAAGTTTAAAGATTTCTTTTTTAAACTGGGCTTGTCGCTACATCGTTTACTGAAAAAGGTGTCAATAAACGTCTTCATATATGGCTCTTGATCAGCTTCCACCGCAAAAGACTGTGATGTACAACAATACTCAGTTTTGGGTGAATGTCAGCAATAAGCTTTTGTTCTGAAGGTGTCCAGTGCTTACCCCCATCCTCTAACAAAGATAAATTATAGGGACTCAATGTATCCCTAGGCATCGGTTTATTTATGCACGGGAAAAACAAAGTCTAAGTTTATCGAGTTTACTGAATCATGACGATTTAATTGAATTTCATAATCAATTTAGAAAAACTATCCTTTAGGTCCATTCTCCTCAACAGTTGAAATGTCGGGTAAATTTGGAGGAGAAGGTTTATCCATCCATTTGCATTTCCCACACGGCAGAGAGAAGTGAGATATTGCCGACGGATAAAGGGAGTTGATACCTAGAAAAACCACGTTCGACTTTTCACTGGTACGCTGTCCAGTCGGATCGGTTTCTTGCATATGATCCTTATGAAAACAATACTCTTCTCGTATGGATCTCTCTACAGATAAGTGCTGATTCTCGTCAGTAGTCAGACCTGTATCCTCTTTGAAAATTTTAAGAATTAAATACATCACCAGATGAAGAGTTGGAAAATAATACCCCAAATCCAACCCTAGTTTCTCGTATATTTAGATCGTATTTTTACAGACAATATCCAACAACGTCAATCACTCGCTAGGCACATTTCATAGTAACCCTCCCCTTTTTTACGCCCTCCCTAAACCCAAACTTTTTAGTAAATTCGTAGTCTGCAGTGGTGCATTGATGATAGTGAACTGAATCGCAAAACGATTCAATGGGCGGTGTCTTTCCTAACGTACCCTTGAGGTGGAGTTATAGTACTCATACGGGTATATACCCCTATGGGTTAATAAATAATACATTTCACCATCTGGAAAGTGATGTTTACGGAGAGGGAAACTATTAAAATCGTCTTTTTTACTGGAGCCAATTGGCTTGCAGATTTAGGGAATAAACTACAGGAATCTAAACAACGGGTTTTATTCAAGTGCGTCTTATTATTTTCACCTCTTTCCCATTTCATTTCCAAGAGCAGCAATTTCTGAAATCATTGGGGTATGATTTTATATGGCAAAGACCCATCTACTAATACGGCATCTAAACTTTATCTTTCTATAAACTTTCCAACGCTGGTAATATGAATTTCAAATCTTAGTTGGAATCGTGGATGTAAACCGGTAGAAAATATTGCAGTTTGACGTCTAAATTACAATGTTAATGTGCCAGTCTACGAAAGCTACTTCCCCCGACAAAATAGGATTACGTAAATTATCATGGTTTTGAATTGCCAACTCGTCCTCTGGTGACAGAGTTATTCGATAATTTATGTTGCGCAGCCATGAATATGACTTATTAGCGGTTTTAATAAGTGCAACCGTAGCTGAGCCTACGTAAACTTTCCCACCCAATGTCTCAAAAACTCCTAAAAGTTGCTTGGTATTACTCGAGTGTCCTTGAGTATGCCATTTAGAGAATGTAACGGCTTCAAATTCTTTAACACGGTTCAAGTTTTATGGATCGCCCACATCCATGAGTTTACCTTTAATACCTAAATTTCAACCTTGTCACTTTTCAACGGCAAATTTTGAAAGTTCTTGAATTGCAAAATGGCATTGTCACCCAAAACTTTCTCCAGAGACTGGTACCCATGACGCTTACAGTGCCTCAAGTGATGTTTCAGTTTTAATTCAGTACAGAATCTTGAGAAACACATTTGACAATAATAGTACGTATGTCATGTCCCGTTTATCCTCACATAAAATCTGATTAATGTGGGGATTAGGAAGGAATTGTCCGATTGAATCAGGGTCTTTGGTAGGTTCGTAAAGAAGTGTTTCAGGGAGTGAAACACTGTGTTTCAATCCGTGAACCGTGTGAAACCGTGTTTGAATCCGTGAAACCCAGTGCTTTACGGGTTCAATGGATGGAGCCCTTACTGAATATATCACTCCTTTTTCATGTTTAAGTTCCCCTTCTTCATATCCTGTATCAATATCTAACACTGAAACCCTAATCTTTACATGTTCGTTAGCCCTCTAAAAAATTTATATCTTCTTATATTTTATAGGATACTACCCCTTTAAACAGTTAAAAACTACACTAGAAAAATCTGCTCCTCTCCACCACCAATAACTGCCAAATAATACAAATTTGTGTTCCCAGCATCATATCTCAACGTTTTACGCCCTGCGACAAGGACTGGATACTTGAAGAACTCTAAACTCGTATCGAAACGAAAGTGTATTAAACCTCTAAAACTCTTATAATCTGCATAACATTTTAAATTCACCATCTCACTTCCACCTCCTTCAAGCAAATTCCTTTTTAAATTTAGAGATATTTACATCTAGATTCTCAATAAACGAAACAACGGACCCACTCTCATTTTCATTATGATTCTTCGTCTTATTAAAGAAAAACCTCCCACCAACTCTAAAAAAAACACCCTCAAAATGTAAATTTAGGTGAAGTGTCTGATCTCCCTTTGAAGGTTATATGAATAAACTTCTCTCGGCTTTTAATAAAAAATATTTATTGAGCGATGGATGATTTAGCACTGTCTCGCCCTCCCACCTCCGAATCTGTTTTCAATAAGTGCCCGAATCTTTAATATAGGAGTTTGCTATGTCTACTAGATCCTATCTAGATTTTCCATAATCAAAACTACTAACCCACTCTCATTTTCATTTGAATTATTTGTTTGTTTTATAGTCTTAAAAATTCGGTTTATGCCGACTTATACTTACTGGCAACACAACTGCCTGTAAAAGGACTAGTCTTTGCGTATGGCTATGCTGTTTGAACTATAAAATTGGATGAGTGATTAAGTTTTCGTTCACGTACTTATCTAGCGTATATTTCTGAAGTCGGAAAACAGTCTTCCTTTCTCTTTCTGTCTTTTTTTATTTTTGGTTATGTGCTGTGTGTTTGTTTCTGTTTTGGTGCTGTTGACTTGAAGATTTCTTTTTTCACTATAAATTTTGTACAGAGCGGATTTTGCTAAATAAAACTCGCATAAAACAGGGGGTGAGCCGGCACCACTTTCCAGGTTCTTCCACATTACTATCATTACGAGGGTCTGGCACTGATCTATAAAAAATTTTCATAACACCATTTCAATGTAATAAGATAAACCTTCCGAAAAAAGAATAAATTCAAGTTTAATAAGCTGCTCGTAACCAAACAGGAGTGCATAACCCTTATTAAGAGAGGAGGGGGTGTTACATAATAATTAATTATTATAAACAAAATTGTCCTTCTTTTATCTATTTTTATTTACTATAAGGAAAGAATATTATTCATCCCCTTCATCAATCGTAAACATAACACGTTTTTTGCATAGCTATTTCAGTGGTTGAAACCATTCACAATTGAATTATATGAGCCGTCAATGCAAAAAAACCTTTTTGTTAAATTATTTAATGGTATGCATTACGTTAACCGCACACAGGAAACTAATCCCTCATCTGACAACGTGCTATAATTAAGGTTTAATCCCAATATACCTGCTAATGAAAATGTTTAAGCCAGGTTGCATTGTGGTATCCAGGGTCATTAACAGTTAGCGTAAAGAGAGAGACAGATGGTGAATAACGCGTAACCCAAACAGATGATGGATGTAAGTTTTTCCATTTTGCTGGAATCTTGCAAGGTATACTGAAATAACCAATACAGTAAAACACACATTTTGAGACGGTAAAAATAAGATTATTATAAATCTGACAAAAATTTTTATAGGGGAAGGGGTATCCTTAACATAGGTAGAGACTTACCAGCATATAATCAGAAATCCAGTTCAACTTCGAATTTCTGTAAGCATCAGTTTTTTTAAACTTGAGTTGTATCACTTTCAATATATAATGTAATACTGATGAGAAAGGTTGCCGATACCCATTTTTATACCCCCCGGGAACAAGGGACTTACCTGGCGCCTCTATACAACTAAAAGGAATTCTTTATTCCATGAAAATCAATAAAATATCATATACCTCTATTCCTGGAAATAACGGGATACACTTTGTTTGCCATGGATAACATGTCTCTGTTAATAGTAAATGGCGGAAAAATCCTTTCTTTAATGAAATGAAAAGTTTATGTGTGTGAAGCATGATAATATTAGATGACGAACAATTGGGACCATGCCCTTACCTGAGCGGACCCTGAAAGTTTTTTCCTTGCCCTGGTTGGTTTTTAACAATTAAAGAAAAGCACTCTCTATTCCATAACAACCGAAAAAAAAACATAACCCTTAAACCCTTAAGGGTTTTTTAAACAATCAAACAAAAAACATTTCCTATGATGTAGCATGCATTATTTGTATACAAATAAAAGTGAGCTATAGTATTGTGCAAAACCCAAGTGTACGTAATAACGTCTCGAGGGACTAGTAGCTTCAATAGTATACCCACTATGGGCACTTTTAAACGAATAGAGGGGATACTACTCAGAACCTCTAAATGGTACCAAGATCGGTGCAGTTGCACCACGTTGGCTGCGCTCATCTGACTCAAATAATTACTCCACAGCACTAATTCAAAGCGGAGATAGTCATCTCATTGGCTCCCAGCCAACACAAGTAAAATAAACATAGTCAGACTGAACACTAATAAAATAACAAGTTGAGGAAATATCTTGAAAGAAAATAAAAAGTAATTCTAAAACATTTAGTCCCCCGCTTGAAACATTGGAGCCAGGGTACAATAAATAAATTAAAGCTGAAAATAAATTGTGGAAATTTTCAAGACTAGGGACATATTCCCATTGTTGATAGTGTTCTGAGTATTTTAAATAAAAATAAGATGCTTACTTGTTATAGCGATCACACTCAAGAAGGGAAGTTAGGCTAATCGTAATGAAATGTACCATAATATGATGAAAATATAATACCTTAGCAACAAAATTATGGAAACTACAACAGAGAATTATAAAAAGCAGACCCCACAGAATATATTATTTGAAATACCTAGCTTAGCCTAACCTAGCCACCTCTATCTATTAAATATTTAACTAAAATATACCTGCGAGTACTTCATCTCGCTCAGGCTAAGCTGATTATCTGAGAGTAGAAACAGAAAACCGGTTTCATTACCGATCAAGAACAAAGTGTGGTCGCTGTAACACGAAAGTACAAAAAAAAATTATAAAAATGCATTTTCTCCGATTAAACAAGAGCCAAGAGCTCATATGGCACTTGTGACGATGCAAGAAGAGTTAAGAGCCAAGAGCTCATATGGTATGAGCTCTAACAAAATTCTAAGAATCAATAGCTTCATTTAAAAGGATAATCAGAGGCTTAATGCCGGCCAGGATTTAAAATAAGAGCTCTGAGTCACGATGTCCTTCTGAATATCAAAATTCATTAAAATCCGATCACCCACTCGTAAGTTATAAATACCTAATTTTTTCTAATTTTTCCTCTCCCTTTAGCCCCCAGATGGTCGAATCGGGGAAAACGACTTTATCAAGTCAATTTGTGCAACCCTGACACGCCTACCAATTTTCATCGTCCTAGCACGTCCAGAAGCACCAAACTCGCCAAATCACTGAACTCCTCCCCCCAACTCCCTCAAAGAGAGCGAATCCAGTACGGTTACGTCAATCACATGTCAAGGACATTGCTTATTCTATCCACCAAGCTTCATCCCGATTCCTCCAGTCCAAGTGTTTTCCAATGTTTCCCCCTTTCTTCTGGTCGAGATTTGAAATAAGAGCTCTGAGACATGAATTCCTTCTAGATATCAAATTTCATTAAGATCCGATCACCTAGTCGTAAGATAAAAATACCCCAATTTTTTCACGGTTTCCAAGAATTCCGGTGTTCTTCTCCAACCCCCCCCCCCCCAATGTCACAGGATCTGGTCGGAATTTAAAATTAGAGCTTTAAAGCACAAGATCCTTCGAAATATCAAATTTCATTAAGATCTGGTCACCCTTTCGTAAGTTACAAATACCTCATTTTTCCAAATTACCCCCTCCCCCAACTCCACCAAAGAGAGCAGATCCGGTCCGGTTATGTCAATCACGTATCTTGGACAGGTTTTTATTCTTCCCTTTCCAGATTCATCCAGATCTCTCCGCTTTATGTATTTTCTAAGATTCCCGGTCCCCCAAACTGCCCCCCTCCCAATGACACTGGGTCTGGTTGATATTTAAAATAACATATCTGAGTTACGAGATCCTTCTAAATATGAAGTTTCATGAAGATCCAATCACTCCTTCATAAGTTAAAAATCCACCATTTTTTCTAATTTTTCAAAATTAATCCTCCCCATAAAGCGGATCCGTTCCAATTATGTAAATCACGTATGTTAGACTTCTGCTTATTTTTCCCATCAGGTTTTATCCCTATCCCTCCAATCTAAGCGTTTTTCATGATTTTAGGTTCCCCCACCCCAAACTCCCCCCAGTGTCACCAGATCCGGTCGGGATTTAAAATCAGAACTTTGAGCCACGATATCCTTCTAAATATCAAATTTCATTGAGATCCAATCACCCGTTCGTAAGCTAAAAATACCTCATTTTTTCTAATTTTTCAGAATTACACCCCCCCCCCCCCTCCAACTACCCCAAAGAGAGCGGATCCGTTCCGGTTATGTCAATCATGTACCTAGGACTTGTCCTCTAAGTGTTTTCCAAGATTTTAGGTTTCCCCCACCCAAATCCCCCCAATGTCATCACATCCTGTCGGGATTTAAATTAACAGCTCTGAGACATGATATCCTTCCAAACATCAAATTTCATTAAGATCTGATCAACCGTTTGTGAGTTAAAAATACTTCATTTTTTCTATTTTGTCTGAATTAACGCCCCCCCCCCAGATGGTCTGGTCCAGTCCCTGTTACGCCTGCCAAATCCCATCGTCCTAGCTTACCTGGAAGTGCCTAAAGTAGCAAAACCGAGACCGACAAACAGAACTACAGACAGACCGACAGACAGACAGAATTTGCGATTGCTTTATGTCACTTGGTTAATACAAAGTGCCATAAAAAGAGTTATCTTTTATGTAATTTCCTAAGCCAGAGATAAAAGGGAGGGTTAAAGATATGAGCTTGGAAAATTGGCAAATATACGACTATTTATATTATTGACTTACTAATAAAGTGAACATACCACTCGATTTCTTTTCTTATGCTCTTTTCGAATATAATAATCGCTTCTATCCCAAATTCAAATTTAAGCACAATTTGCTCTAACCTAACCCAAACTAAAATTATTATAAATATTTTCGGCGCTGAGAAAACGTAGCATTAGTTTGTCGAAAAACGTCCGATAACTCCTACTTTAATTGAAAATTCGTCATTTTTTAGAGCTCAAAAAGTGCTTAAATATGAATTTTGCGATCGAAGCGATTATTTTATTCGTAAATAGCATAAACAAAGGTATTGAGGGGTATGCTCACTTTATTGGTAATATAATAATATGGACAGTCATATATTTACCTGAAAATTAACATACGAGCATAATTTAAACTCCGAATTCATTCCACAAAAATTCATTGTCCTAACTGAACCACCGTACTTTCCATAATAGCCAACAATCACTCATCTAGAACTTTACCATAATACTTATTAGACTAACAAATGTTATTTGTCACCTCTCTCCGTCGTCCCTCCCCCTTTTGCTCAACATCTTGTCATTATAATTAATAATTCAACTCATTTTGAATTATTGCACCAAAGTGGACAACTATTGATTTACTATCCAAAAGAAGCCAGTGTTTGTGAGTCAGTATTCAGTTAAAAATATTTCTCTCAGGTAACGGTCTACTAATACACATACGAAATCTACCTTTTGTTTCTCGTTGTTAAGTCTTGGCTATGGTGATGCACGGATTGAAAAATGAAAGAAAAAGTGTTTGATTGTAAATTGTTTTAGTGAAACGTTAATTGATAGTGGATTACTTGGAAATTACTTAAGGATAATTTAACTTTTGCGGTGAGTCTCTTGTGCTTTTCGAATATTAAGTTTTAAAAACGATAAGAAATTAAATAAAAGACAATTTTTTTCAACCGAAAGCAAGGAGTAATATAGCTAATAGAAATTATTACGTATATGAGGAGGGTTACTCCCTCCTCAGTACCTTGCTCTTTACGCTAAACTTTTGACTTTTTGCTCCATTTATTTGAGAATGAAACATAAGGGCTGATCATTGGAATAATAAACTTTTTAAAAGTTTTAGAAAAATTTGGGGTAAAATGTGAGGTATTGAGTGTGGAGTGAATCCCCTAACATTTTCCTTGCGTTTTAAGTTTTAATCTTGCTTCTTACTTTCAGTTGAAAAACTTGTTTATAAATTAATTTCTGATCGTGTTTTTTTAATAATGCCTGGATATCCATCCCCCTCCCCCTCTCCATAGAAAATTCCCTTTCCCCATGAAAATATTCTCCTTAGAATGATCCTTCTATGTAACCCCCCTCCTAGAAATATCTATAGGCTATGCTTTCGAATAGCCTATGCTACTTTTAAACAATGTTCAAAGGGTAAATATTTAACAGCTTATATTATTGAACTAAGAATAAACTGAACACACAACTTAAAGCCTTTTTTATGCTCTTTTTAAATTTAATAATCGCTTTTGCCTCAAATTCACTTTACTCTCGCCCCTATATATACTAATTCAGGGTATATATTTGCGCAATATAGGGAGGGGGGTAAGTTTAAAGTTACCTCTATAGTCAGAATTGCATCCTGAATCCAAATTTAACATTATTTGTATTGGAAATAAACCCTCCCTAACTACAAAACAATCAGAGAACCCCATTGTAGAGTTTTAAAGCCCTTATGTACAATTATCTGGAATTGTACAACAGGGAATATTAAAATATTTTGGCTAGCTAGAGAGGGAAGGCGATACGTCAAAGGGTGTATTTTGATGCAAAACATCCCAACTCTCGCTGAGCCTTCAAGTAAACACAGGATTAGTTGTAAGGGAGAGACGGGGGAGGGTAGAGGTAGAAGTGGATGCATTATTCCTAGGGTCATACCCAGAACCTTGTTTTGGAACTTACTTTTTCAGGTGTGGGGAGGGGTCAGTATAAAAAAGCTATAAAAATGTGAAATTGATATTTAATCTATCTTGATTTCCAGGAAAATTTCTGGTCTACGCTTTTATTATGAAAGTAAAAAGTAACATATCACCTCAAAATAGCAGAATCTATTCCATATAGGAGGGGGAGTATTTCTTCCTTAATATCCTTATTCTCACCTCCGCCTCATGATCGTAGAGTCTTCTGAAGATGGTCATTCGATCAGAAATTGAAGTTCTGGTCCTTTTTTATAAGTCGAAAATGATTGGAGACCAGCCAGCCGCGGGAGGATTTTTCCGGGGGGAATGGGTAAACGCCTAGCCCCGAAAAATACACCGATTTGCAATTCTGTAGTTTTTGGTAGTACAGGTCGTCAAATTTAAAGGGAATTTGGGTGGATAACAAGCAGAAAATAGGCTAAAAACATACGGCATTACGTCAAATGCGACAAATTACGTACACAAGTGTACGTAAATGGGGATAAGTCCATTTATTAGATAGTGAAAATGGAGACAAAAGTCTGGACATTTCGACATCATAGACAGTGATTGTTATCAGCAGATATGCTAAAGTATTAAAATTTGAACTAACCTATTTATACAGAACAAAATAATTACTTTCTTTTCATTCGCTAGATTTGTCTGAGAGAGTTCAAACATATGGTTCATCCAAAGTCTTGAGTCGTAAATTTTCTTCTTTAATATTGAATTTCTAATGAAGGCGGCAACATTTTTTTCGTCTTCTAATTGCAAAAGAAACCTTGTTGAATTTATAGTTGTATACTTGAGTATATATATATATATATATAAGCTCAGTAGGCTTGACTCTTCTGTAGACTTGACTCTGTAAGCTCAGCCAATTTCGACCCAGCTCTAAATGGGTACCCGGAGAAATCTGGGGAAGGTAAGCAGGAAGGGCGTGCGAAAGCACAGGATGGCTGGACAAACTTTTCTCATCAAATCCATGTCAGGTTGTTCTTCCGCCCTTGTAGGACAAGTGTGACGTTTAAAGCAAGGAAAGCTATGAAAATCTTCGTATTTTAATGACAAATTCCTCCAAATTATATTGTTTCTATATTCTTAAGGGAAAACCTTTACAAATGACAATACAGCCAGTCAACCCCTTGCCTATGGCAATGAAATTTAATGTTTTCAATCCACTGCCCTCCAAAAATTGATCCTATTCAATCATTAATATTGCCTACTCAAAGCGATAAAATGAGAAGGTGTTCAATACTATTTTGCTGAAAATTGAACTTGTACTTCATTTCTTTATTTTTGGGACGTCTTTTCATAATCAATTATTTGGTTTATTGTAATTTGGGAAAGAAGTCTCGCCTTTTTAAAAAGGGAGTATCTAATACCCATAGACAAATTCAGACCAACAAGGAGCCGTAATTCTCTATTCTAATTAAGGAGCCTTATTGTCTTTTGAAAAAAGAGCCTTGCATATTAAAAAGGGAATATCTAATACCGATTGACAAATTCAGACAAACAAGGAGCCTTAATTCTCAATTCTAATTAAGTAAGGAGCCTTATTGTATTTCGGAAAAAGACTCTTGCATATTAAAAAGTGAAAATCTGATACCGATTGACAAATTCAGACAAACAAGGAGCCTTAATACCCGGAGAGACAAAGAGCTCCACTTTTTTTTAAACTTTATTGATTCTATCGTGAGAAATATTATGGATTTAAACAGTTTCTCTGGGATATGTTGGTAAATGGATCTATTAATTTTCGACTGCCTGTTCTGAAAAACGTTTATTTGTCAAAAAACAAAATCTAAAAAAAGTAATTACCCTAACCTGAGCGATGCAAGCTAGACATTGGGTCGTTACTAATGGTTTGGGATTCATTGTTATTCCGCAAGAGGGTGGTATGGATATACGAGACGAAATTACGATATAAAGTTTTGACATGCAGTATGTGTAAAAACTACTGATTACTCAAAAAATGCGTCATGCTGTAGCACAAGAACAAATAAATTCTTATAAACTGACCTTTTTAAGACTCTTAAGTAAACAAATATGAACGAAAGTAACTAATATTATTAACTGATTCATTGCTAACATGAAGACCAATTTCTAAAAACAAACCATAAAAATTCCTCTCGCACGAAAACAGCAATAGTTACTACTGAGACACGCAGAAGCGGTTTTGGGGGGGAAGACAGAGGGGTCCCTTGCCACGGATGCAGAAATTTTAGGCCTGCGGAATTTCAAAGAAATAATCTAATGGTTATTGACGTAGTGAAATTTTACTGAAGACGACACAGTTGGTAAAATTTTGTTAATAAATGAAATTCTGTTGAAATTTGGCCTGAAAATTTTTGAAAAGAATTTGTTGACGTTTGGCTGCCTGTCAATTTTGAGGAAACAAGGGCTGGAGTGTTAATCCAGATTTTCCCCCGGCGGAACAGATGCTAGAACCGCCATTTGATACACGGTGTAGTAGTGATTAATTAGCCACCTTATTATGAAACTGGTAAACTGAATAAGTAGAGATTGATGACTGTTGACG